>NC_054380.1:5910000-6030000 GCF_017654675.1 Xenopus laevis
GCCTGTGCAGAACTCAGATAAACAGATTGTATTTGTTGCACACAGACCAAGGATAAATTATAAGCTGTAAATGAATGCAATTATAGGGCATGCTTCATTATTTACAAAAGCATTATGAATAGGCTTCCTTTTTTTTTGCACAGACAATAGGATTTTTGAAGATGTAGTCTGCACAGTCTAAGGTCTGTTTAGTAGGCCAATACTATAGGGAGCTCTGCTTTTCTAGACCACCTTCAATTTGTCACCTCAATCACCAGCTGGACCCAGACCCCGGTTTTTAGGACCCCTGCAATGAATTCCTTATCAAAACAAAAGTGAGATTAAAATCTCAACACAACAGTGACCTGACGTTAGGAAAAAAATATCTACTTGGATCCTTTCCAGCCATGTAAAATATTATAAATATAATTTAGGGAAATGTCTTTGTCCTATTGATATTTAGAGACACATTTATCAAGGGTCAAATTTCAAATTCATTTGAGTTTTTTTTTTAAACTCCCCTAAACTTCCATAAATTCAAAATTCATCCAACCGAAATGTATTATTAAAATAGAATTTTATTAAGGTCGGACGAATTGAAACAACCTGAAAACTGGAATCAAAAAAACTTCAATGTCAGGAAGGCTGCAAACATCTCTGAAATGATCCCTGGACCTCTCCCATTGACTTAAACAGAAATTCGGCAGGTGGTGAATAGTGGTGGTGGTGAATAGTCAAATTCAAAAAGGGTCAGAGTATGATAAATCTCGGAAATCAAATTAGAATTTTTTTTTAAAAAAACTCGAATCTAATTTGGATTGGATTTGGATTCAACTCTAGTTGAATTTGAGAGTTTTGACCATAAAAAAATTGGAATTTCCAATTGGATCCTTGATAAATCTGCTTATAATCTAATTTAAAACGATATTCAATGAAAAAGTATAGTGAAACAGCAATGTAGGCAAGCAAGAGAAGCTTTGGTAAGGTTGGCAAACTAATGGATCTTTGCCCAATTTGGCCACCAATGCACCGGTCCAAATTGGGATCATTGGATCATTTGTGAACAAACAATCAGATCATAATAGGGGCCTAGGAAGAATATGATGTGCCTTTAGTTTGCGTTTTATAATCCTGGAATGTCAGTTAAAATTAATCTAATAAGAATGTGTTCCAGTAGAAGTTAAAGGGGTTGTTCAACTTTGAGATAACTGTCAGTATGATGTAGAGAGGGATATTCTGAGGCAATTTGCAATTTTCATTTTTTATTATTTGTGGTTTTTGAGTTATTTAGCTTTTTATTCAGCAGCTCCCCAGTTTGCAATTTCAACCATCTGGTTGCTAAGGTCCAAATTCCCCTAGCAACCATGCACTGATTTAAATAAGAGACTGGAATATGAATACATGAATATGAATAATATACTCGAGTATAAGCCGAGTTTTTCAGCCCCCAAAATATGGTGAAAAACTCTACCTCGGCTTATAATCGGGTCAAGCACAAAAACGGTCGCCGGCGTCTAAGAATAGTCGCCGGTGTCCAAGAATATTCGCCGGCGTCCAAGAATGGTCGCCAGCATCCAAAAACGAGACACCGGCACCTCCAATGGGAGCAGAAACCCTCAATTTTTTGATTGAAACTTACCAGAAGCTGCTGCATTTCTCATCCTAGGCTTATACGCGAGTCAATAAGCTTTCCCAGTTTTTGGAGGTAAAATTAGGTACCTCGGCTTATACTCGGGTCGGCTTATACTCGAATATATACGGTAGGAGAGGCCGGAATAGAAAGAAGAGTAAAAAAAAGTAGCAATAACAATGCATTTGTAGCAGTACAGAGCATTTGTTTGTAGTTGGGGTTAGTGAACCCCATTTTAAAGCTGGAAAGAGTCAGAAGAAGAAGGCAAATAATTAAAAAGAAAAAGGATAGAAAATAATAGTGAAAAGTTGCTTAGAATTGGCCTTTTTTTAATATACTAAAAGTTAGCTTTAAAGTAAACCACTCCTTTTACGTGGAAACCATAGACCACTATTGGTGAAATGCAAAATATTTTAAACATTGTATAGAGATTTGCCTGGATACTCACGATAAATATCTGAAAATCTATACAAAACAATAGCCACTTTACATTGTTATGAGATAGAATAACATACATGTTCTTTAGCACAGCTTGAGTTGGCGTAGTCACTAGGTTGGTCATTTCATTTCCTTTGTGTTCCGCAAAATATTCTGATGTCCCGCTGGAATTTGTCTCTTTCTATGGAAAACAGAGGAAAAATACCAATCTGACAATAATTCCATCCGTACTACACAAGAGGGATCTACATATCCTAGTAAATGAAATCCTCCGCTGTTTCAGTGGTGAGTTCTGTACTAACTACCATGGACAGTTTGGAGTTGTTAGGAGTTTAAAAGGGGTGGTTTACCTTTAAGTTACCTTTAGTATGTTATAGAATGGCTAATTCTAAGCAACTTTTCAATTGGTCTTCTTTATATATTTTTTATATTTTTTGAATTATTTGCCATCTTCTTCTAACTCTTTCCAGTTTTCAAATGGGGGTCACTGACCCAATCTTAACAACAAATTCTCTGTATGGCTACAAACGTATTGTTCTTGCTAGTTTTAATCACTAGTCTTTCTATTCAGGCCTCTCCTATTCATATTCCCGTCTCTTACTCAAATCAGTGCATGGTTGCCAAGGTAATTTGGACCCTAGCAACCAGACTGCTGAAAATGCAAAATGGAGAGCTGCTGAATAAAAAGCTAAATAAGTGAAAAACCACAAATACAAAATGAAAATCAATTGTAAATTTCAGAATTTGTCTACATCATACTAAAAGTTAAAGGAATTCTGTCATGATTTTTATGGTTTTTATTTCTAAATGACACTGTTTACACTGCAAATAATTCACTCTACAATATAAAATGTCATTCGTAAACCAGCAAGTGTATTTTTTTTAGTTGTAATATTGGTGTGTAGGTGCATCTCGGGTCATTTTGCCTGGTCATGTGATTTCAGAAAGAGCCAGCACTTTAGGATGGAACTGCTTTCTGGCAGCCTGTTGTTTCTCCTACTCAATGTAACTGAATGTGTCTCAGTGGGACCTGGATTTTACTATTGAGTGCTGTTCTTAGATCTACCAGGCAGCTGTTATCTTGTGTTAGGGAGCTGCTATCTGGTTCCCTTCCCATTGTTCTGTTGTTAGGCTGCTGGCGGGAAAGATGGGGGTGATATCAGTCCAACTTGCAGTATAGCAGTAAAGAGTGACTGAAGTTTATCAGAGCACAAGTCACATGCAATATTTATTCTGTAGAATGTTTTATCATACCGGAGTAAAAAGCTCTAGAAGCTCTCTGTTTGTTTAGGATAGCAGCTGCAGTATTAGCTTGGTGTGACATCACTTCCTGCCTAAGTCTCTCCCTGCTCACTTATAGCTCTGGGCTCAGATTACAGCAGAGAAGGGAGGGAGGGGGAGAGAAGCAAACTGAGCATGCTCACGCCCAGGGCAAGGAGGTTTAAACTGCAAACAGGAAGTCTGATACAGAAGCCCATGAGTACACAATAGAAGGAAAGAAATGTGTTTCTTTTGACAGAGGACTCAGAGCAGCATTACTTTGGGGGTTTACTGGTGTATTTATATAGACCTTTCTGATAAAGCTTACTTAGTTTTAACCTTTCCTTCTCCTTAATAATAAAAATAAAGTGAATTAACAAATGAGAAATAGGCTTTTGAGCAGTAGAAGAATATCAGCCAATGTCCTATAACATATGACAGATGCAAGATTTACGGACAAAATAAGAGGAGATTATCTGAAGGGATGCACTGAATCCACTATTTTAAATTTGGCTGAACCCCCGAATCCTTCGCGAAAGATTCAGCCGAATACCGAACGGAGCCCTAATTTGCATATGCAAATTAGGGTTGGGAAGGAAACACTTTTTTTACCTTCTTGTTTTGTGACAAAAAGTCACGCGATTTCCCTACCCGCCCTTAATTTGCATATACAAATTCGGATTTGGTTCAGCCGGGCAGAAGGATTTGTCCGAATCTGAATCCTGCTGAAAAAGGCTGAATCCTGAATCTCCTGGATTCGGTGCATCTCTGATTATTTGTGAACATGATTGTCCTAATCAACTTTTCTGTAATTTGGCTCTGGCCATGGAGGAGTTAAAGGCATTCAGGCTAACACTCTAATAAGCATGGTTTGTGGTTGCTGGCCTCACTTCCTTCATGGACCACAGCTGAGGGTTTTATGATATAAACAAACATTACTAGAGAGCCTTATGTTTTATATAAAATAAAAAAGGGGGTGGAAAGGGTGAGGAGCTTCGTGTTTCCATCAAACAAACACAGGCTAAACTCGGGGGTTTTATGTTGCAGTCTCTTTTATGAGTTTGCTTCATATTGTTGTTTACCTTTAAATGCAATAATGTTCATAGCCCCTGGGGGGTTTTCGCAGTCATTTCCTAGTCCCTTCATTTCAAAGGGAAACATAAGGAATGTTAAAAAGCCTAAGAGCACGTGATCTCCCTCCAGGGTCACCCTCTTTGGCCATTTTCCCTGCTTCTTTATCACAAACATCTGGAAAAAATGATACTGAGAGAGAGAGAGAGAGAGAGAGAGAGAGAGAGAGAGAGAGAGAGAGAGAGAGAGAGAGAGAGAGAGAGGAAAGCCTGGTCAGGGGGCAGTTACATGTAGTCGCTCTCTTGTTTCTCCAAATCAATCCTTATTTATCAGTAAAGCTTTCGTATATATAATCATATTCTAATAATATTCATAAAATGTAATATCCACTCCTGCCCTTCATTTCCAATGACTTTCCTGGGGTCTCACAGAATTGCTCCAATAACGGCTGTCCCTGGAACTGTCTCAGGATTCGAATTTATCTGGGATCTTTTATCCAGAATGCTCGGCATCTGAGGTTTACCAGATAAGGGATCTCCATACTTTACATCTACTAAAAAAAACAAACCCAATAGGATTATTTTGCCTCCAATATGGGGTGGTTCAACTTTAAAGGAGAACCAAACCCTTAACTATAAAAACTCCTACCCCCCATCCTACATAGCCCCCCTCCCTGCTACCCCCCCAGCCTAGATGTTACCCCCGGTAAATGCCCCTACCTCTTTACTTACCCCTTGGTGCAGATTCTGTGCAGTGAAGTTCACGGGCGCCATCTTCTTCTCTTCTGTAAACTTCGGGTCTTCTTCTTCCGGGGCTTCGGCAATTTCCATCACTTTTGGCGCATGTGCAGTTGCTGCAAACCACAAGATTGCTCCAACCGCGCACTTGCCGATACGCCACTCTCTTCCCGAAGATTACCAAAGAGAAGAAGATGGCGCCCGTGAACTCCGCTGCACAGAATCTGCACCGAAGGGTAAGTAAAGAGGTAGGGGCATTTACTGGGGGTAACACCTAGGCTGGAGGGAGAAGGGAGGGGGTCTATGTAGGGTAGGGATTTTTAAAATTAAGGGTTTGGTTCTCCTTTAAGTATGTTATGGAATGTCAATTCTAAGCAACGTTCATTCTAAGTGGTCTTCATTATTTATTTTTATATTTTTTTAATTATTTGCCCGCGTCTTCTTACTCTTTCCAGCGTTCAAATGGGGCCACTGACCCCATCTAGAAAACAAATGCCCTGTTAGGGCTCTCACAGACGAGTGTTTTTAGCTGCGCTCCCCTGCGTTCCGGTTTCATGCGTTCAGCCACAGGGGAGCGCAGGAGTAGACGCAATGAAAACTTTTCAATGGGACTGTACTCACACAGACGCATGTAAACGCCGAACGCAGGTTGGGACGTAGCATGTTGCATTTGTCGCTTACATGCGTCTGTGTGAGTACAGCCCCCTTCACAATAATTGAGTGCGTCTACTCCAGCGCTCCCCTGCGGGTTGAACGCATGAAACCGGAACGCAGGTAAAAACGTCTGCAAGGCTACGAATTTATTGTTATTGCTACTTTTTATTATTCATCTTTCTACTCAGGCCTCTACTATTCATATTCCAGTCTGTTATTCAAATTAATGCATGGTTGTAAGGGTGGTGACAAACGCTAAAATTCCGGGGAGATTAGTCGCCCAACGAGAAATCTCCTCTTCTTCGGGCGACTAATCTCCCCAAAAAGCCTTCCCGCCAGCTAGAATGTAATGGGATGGCACTCTGAGCGCTTTGTTTTCTGAAGTTGCCTGAAGTTTCCTTGTGAGGCAACTTCAGAAAACGAAGCCCTCAAGTTCTAGCTTTTTGGGGAGATTAGTCGCTGAAGAAGAGATTTCTCACCACCACCCTATTGTTATTGCTACTTTTTATTCCTCATCTTTCTGTTCAGGTCTCTCCTAATCATATTCCAGTCTCTTATTCAAATCAATGCATGGTTGCTGGGGTAATTTGGACCCTAGCAACCAGATGGCTGAAATTGCAAACTGAGGAGCTGCTGAATAAAAAGCTAAATATCTCAAAAACCACAAATAATAAAAAAATCTAAACCAATTGCAATCTCTACATCATACTAAAAGTTATCTCAAAGGTGAACAACCCCTTTAATGATATCTAAGTTGGGTTTCAGTACAAGGTACGGTTTTGTCATTGCAGAGAAAATGGAATAAGGATGAAAAAGGAGTCTGAACGAGATGACCTTCCCATAATTTGCTGTTTTTCTGGATAACGGGTCTCCAGATCATGGATCCTATACTTGTATCTGTCTCTGTAGGTTTCAGTCATAAGGATAAGAATCGTTTTTGGTCACTGTATCTCTACATATGTGTGGGAGATGCTAAACCCCATTCCTTGGCTGATGTAGACTCCACATGCACCAATACTATAGCAATTAACAATAACCTGCCTGGGGGGCGTGGCGTAATGGCGTGCTGAGAGGACGCACTTTGTCTGAGCTCCCGACCCAAGCCTTCTATAAAGCTTAATACAGAGCCCTTTTTCTTTTCCGGACGTTTCTGAAGACATGGGGAAACACCATAAGAAGGGTGAGCAATCTTCCCAAACTAGTACGCATAGCGCTCAAAGCACAATGTCTCCCTTTCTGGGTAGGAGATCTAGCGCCCGTACTGGAACACGTGATCCCAAGATGGCGCGTGCAACTACCAGAAGCCCCAGTCCCACTGGCTCGGCCTGCTCCGGGTTCAGCTCGTCTTCAGCCCCTTCTGACTTGCGGGCGATCTTATCCTCCCTCCCAACTAAGGAAGACCTGCGCGCCATGGCAAAGACGTTGCGGGAATCGCAGAGGGCTGATATGGCAGACATTAAAGCCGAACTACGTGCCATAGGAGAGGCGACCGGTAAAATAGATGCCCGGCTGGAAGTGGTGGAACAGGCCCATAACAACACGACGCAACGGGTGAATGACCATCACAAATTCATATACATGCTTCGCAAACACATGGAGGATTTGGACAATCGCGGGCGCCGCAACAATTTGAGAATACGCGGCATCCCAGAAACTGTACCCAATGCTGAACTGGGCCAAACGGTATGTTCGCTCTTTAATACCATTCTAGACAGGGACATAACTACCCCTATTGAGCTTGACCGAGTTCATCGATCCCTGGGCACCCCTAGATTGGGAGTTGAAAAACCTAGAGATGTGATCTGCTGTATTCACAAATTCACATTGAAAGAGGACATTGTGCGCAAAACGCGCAATACTGAAAGCTTTAAATTTCAAGATTATGACGTCTCCATATTTCAGGATTTAGCATGGCTCACTATCCAACAGAGGAGGGCACTTCGACCCCTTACTACAGCCCTACGCAACAAGGGTATTGTATACAGATGGGGTTTTCCCTTTGCCTTGATTGTAAGGAAGAATGAGAGGGTATTTAGCCTTAAAGAACCTGATGACTTGGAGGCTTTCTGTGAACGCATTGGCCTGCCATTACTGGATCTTAAGGAATGGAGAGACCTGGCCTACTGCGGGGATTCTTTGGATTTACTGGATATAGCTCACTGGCAGAAATCTGCTAAACGGCAGAGGCATACCCCTGCGAGCACTCCGGATAGAGCTGACTGAACGCTGCCCATACGCTTGGGCCTGGATTGATCCTCCATCTACAATTGGGTCACTTTACATTCCGATGATACTTTGATTTTGAGTTGGAGCCTTACTTGTCGCAAATCAGTCGCCAGTTGAGAAGATTCGGAGGATACTTGTCCTCCCTGGAGCCACTATTGCTGATTTCCTGCTTTCCTTCCCCCCCCCCTCCCTTTTTTTTTTTTTTTTTTTTTTTTTTTTTTTCCCCCCTCTCTTAGCGAGCCTGCTGCATTGACCCTTCTGATACTGGGCACTTCGACCGCTAATCTCAGTGTGGAACTGCTTTTCGATGACGGAACATCACCTACTTTCACCTCGGCTATTCTATGGACCCTTTGCTCCTGTCTTCATATGGACGCATTTCTCTAAGCCCTGGGTTCCATGCATATCTCTCTCGCTATTTGGACTTACATATGTGAGACTATGTTATTTTTGTATGCACTGTCTTGGTTTTTCACTCAGTTTTTTTTTTTTTTTTTTTTTTTTTTTTGGTCATGCTCATAGTTGGCAGCCTGCTTCTGTTCCTGATAGGGGTTTTTTTTTTTTTTTTTTTTTTCTGCTGCCTTATTGCTTTTTGTTTATTCAATTTGCTTGGACATGCTGATTATTGAACTGTTTATTCATGTTTTCTGTCTGCTGAATGTATTTTAGCTCCTGTCTCTGCTCCTTCCCTCCCTTTTTTTTTTTTTTTTTTTTTTCTTCTCTTTCTTTTCTCCTAAAAGCTCGTAAATCATTGATTAGAGGTTCCACAGGGACACCTCTGGGTAACTTCTCTGATATCGCTACCGGTTTTGAGTTTTTGTGATGTTTAGTTATGCTACTAGGCCCCACATTAAGTTGGGCCCTGTGTTTTTTCAGTTACATGATGCTTGGGTCGGAGACAGGACTTCCTGTACCTCTGGCAACCACACTCATGCCCCCTCGAGGGTATACCATGGGGTTTATCTCAGACGTGACACTGGGGCACATCACGTCTGCAGTATGGTTGATGTTTTCTCTTTTTGGATGTTACAAGAAATCCTTTTCTTCCTTCTCTCTTTCTTTCTCCTCTGTCCGAGATTGTTTGACTTTGTATAATTTTCTCTCTTACTCCCTTGCAGGCTTCAGGGTAGCCGAAGCCCGGGGGATGCGGCGTTCCATACGATACTTTACTGATGAAGGATGAACTCCGCATTGGATCCCTCAACGCTAAGGGATTAAACTCACCTTTTAAACGCCAGAATCTGCTCAGGGACATGCGAAGGCTCCAGGTACAGGTCATGCTGGTACAGGAAACTCATTTTAAAAAATTTAAGGTCCCAGCTCTTAAATTTCGAGGCTTCTCGGCTGTTTTCACCAGTTCCCCATATACATCCAAGTCTAGGGGCACTATGATATTATTTGCTGATTCCCTAAACTTCTCCCTTACAGACACGAGAGCTGACCCTTTGGGTAGATTTAATATGGTAAAAGGGTTGATTAATAATGCTACTTACACTTTCGCTTCCGCCTACCTTCCACCCACGGAACAACACAAAGCTTTAGCAGATACGCTGCAGGCCCTTACAGAATTTGAACAGGGTACACTTATATTCGGAGGGGACTTTAATGTGGCCCTGGAACCGCTAGTGGATACCTCCTCAGGGCATTCCTGCATCTCACATAAAAAATTGAAACCTTTAAAAAACAACTCAGAGCCCACACCCTAATAGATACATGGCGCCTCATCAATCCTACAACTAGGGATTACTCGTTTTATTCTCCAGTGCACAATGTCTATTCTAGGCTAGATCATATTTTCATTCGTCACTCTGACGTTACACTCCTTAAAGATGCTACGATAGATGTCATCTCCTGGTCCGACCATGCCCCGATTACTTGTACTCTCCTGCACTCATTGCCTATACGTAAATCCTCCACGTGGCGACTCAACGATACCCTTTTACGCGATCCACAGATTAAACTTGACATAGGCCAATCCCTGAAACTCTACTTTGCTGAAAACAATACCGAAGGGATTAGTCCCTGGACTTTATGGATGGCACACAAATGCGTGATCAGGGGGGAGCTAATTAAAATTGGTGCCAGGAAAAAGGCAGAGCATCGTGCTGCACTCACTAACTTAATAGCCAAAGTCCATGCTCTCGAAGCGCAACATAAGCAATCTAAACTTGCCCACATTTTTGAAGCCCTTACCCAAGCGAGAAAGGAACTCCGGGACAATTACTCCCTTTATTCCAACAAAGCCATTGAGTTCAACAAAATTTTTTTTTTGAGCATGGTAATAAATGCGGAAGACTGTTGGCAGCTATGCTCAAGAAAAAACAGCTTCGCAATCATATCACACAGATTAGATCCCCGCAGGGCCGCTTAGCTACCACTACGGCTGAAATAGCTGAAGTATTTAGACAATTCTATATCAATTTGTATCAATTACCTCAAACCCGAACACTTGGCCCTACCCTTACTGAAAGGCTACAAGCTTGCAGGAATTATATCCGCGGCTCCAATGTTCCTGTGATAGACAATGAGACCCGTGAGTTTTTAGACTCGCCGTTATCTAAGGAGGAAATCGCTTTAGCCCTGAAAACCACTAAATCTGGCAAAGCTCCGGGACCCGACGGCTTTACCATCTCCTACTACAAGGAAATGGAAAGCTATCTGACTCCCTATTTACTCGCTGCGTTCAATTCCGTATCCACTGGAGCCTCCATTCCACAAGAAGCCCTTGAGGCTCACATCACACTGATACATAAAAAAGGCAAAGACCCCTTAGACCCAGGCAACTTTCGTCCTATTTCCCTACTGAACACCGATATTAAATTATATGCCAAAGTGTTCGCCATGAGGCTCAATCAAATTCTCTCCCTTTTGGTTCACTCAGAACAGGTTGGTTTTGTCCCTGGTCGTGAGGCCAGAGACAACACCAACAAATTGTTTAGTATATTGCATCATTCCAAGATTGCTGGCTACCCTCTAGTAATGTTATCCACGGACGCTGAAAAGGCGTTTGATAGGGTTGATTGGGATTTCCTTCGCGCCACACTACTGGAATTTAACCTAGGCCCTAATATGATAAAGTGGATCTCTGATCTGTATACTCTCCCGACAGCCAAATTGAAGATTAATGGTGATTTATCGGATGCTTTTGCTATTAGGAACGGTACGCGCCAGGGTTGCCCGCTCTCACCCTTGCTCTTCATCCTTGCCTTAGAAAGTTTTCTTAATAGAGTTCGGGCCAACCCAGATATTAACGGTGTTCGAGTGGGCCTTAGGGAGCATAAAATAGCAGCCTATGCAGACGATCTTTTATTTTTTGTCAGGACACCACGAATTTCTTTGCCTAACTTGCTACTGGAGCTTCAAACCTATAACAAATTTAGCAATTTTAAGATAAACTTGTCGAAATCAGTGGCTTTCAATATCTCCTATCCTCCTGCTGATTTCGCGGCTATCTTACAAAACTTCCCGATAAAACCTGCTTATTCTCACTTTGTTTATTTAGGACTTAAAATATTCTCAGACCCTAAGCAAACTACTGAACACAATTATAAGGACTTGCTACAAGCTATCTCTCGCGACCTTCAGAACTGGTCCAAGCCACTTTTCTCTTGGATAGGTAGAATAAACGTACTGAAGATGAATGTCCTCCCGCGTTTTTTGTACCTATCCCAAACAATTCCATACCCCCCCCCCAAATTGCTGTTTCGGAATTTGAATAGCATCACTAGTAAATTTGTCTGGGCGAACAAGAACCCTAGAATCGCCCGTCAAAAGCTCTCAGCGAGCAAAAAACAGGGAGGACTGGGTCTCCCCAATTGGGTTAACTATCATAAGGCTGCTGTCTTAACCAGATGTCTGGATTGGTCCTTTCATAGACAGTCCAAATTGTGGACTAGAATTGAGCAAGATTCCATGGTCACACCCTTGTGGGCTAGCCTATGGATGCCACACTCTCAAAGAGTATTCAGAGATAAAACCGATCTAAAGCTAAGGTACACTCTGGACACCTGGGACGGCCTGGTCAAGACTGGTAAATGGATTAATACCCCCCCTTTACATACCCCAGTTTTTGGTAACTCTGCATTCGCCCCTGGTCTAGATCTAGATTATTATAAAGGCTGGAAGCGACAATTGCATTCGGGGGCCAGCTTTTTTTATGTCGGGAATCGATTGAAACATATAGAAGAACTCATTCCTACTCAAGATATTTCTGATTTGGATAGGTTCAAGTACCGCCAGATTAGGCACTTTATTACTTCGATATTTCCTTTGCACATTCCACGTCCCGAGCCTACTGCAATAGAACTTGCCTGGGTGAAAGACAAGGCCCCTCCGAAAGCGATTTCCTTTTTCTATCAGATTATGTCTGAATTATCCCGGCGCCCGGCTCTTTACTTTAAATCTAAATGGGAATCTGACCTGGCCCTTGAGATACCTATGGACTCTTGGGACAAAATTACTCAGCTAATGCACACCTCCTCTACCTGTACGAAACTGCAGGAACTTAATTATAAGATATATACTAAATGGTACAAATACCCTACTAAGTTGGCTTTGATTTATGGGACAGCCTCGCCTCTCTGCTGGAGGTGCAAGGTCAATCAGGGCTCTTTATTGCATATATTTTGGAGCTGCCCCGTTCTGAAGCCATTCTGGATAGCCGTGAGGAATGCCATTTTAGAGATTACCGGGACTGACATTGAGGACGATCCCCTCGTAGCTTTACTACACAATACACATCTTTCCTGGTCTACTTACAAAAAATCTTTGACACCAATATTACTAGATTCCGCCAAGGCGCTAATTCCACTACACTGGAAACGGACTGACCCTCCAGTTATAAGAGACTGGTGTAACAAGGTGATGGAAGTCTATAGATTTGAGCTGTTGAGACCTACCTCGGAAAGAGAAACGAGGAATTTCACGAAAAAATGGTTTTATTGGACCCAATTCGTACATTCTGACCAGTACCTGCGGCTTTTCCAAACCTGAAGTCAGAGTAGGCTAAGGTGACTTTTTCGGGCCGTTGAATGTTTACTTTTATTTATATGGGATTTCTCTCACTAGCTTTTTCCCCCGGGCTTCGGCTGCGCTGACTCAGGTAATGGTCTTGTTGTTGCTAAGGGACATTTACTGATTTTTCCGTGAATAATCCTGGACAATTCTCTTTCTCTTTTCCCCTTTCCCATTCTTTCCCTTCTGATCTTTTTCTCTTTTCTTGACTTCTTCTATCCTTTCCGTTTTACTTGTTTGGTTTTTTTTTGCTACAATAGCTTTTGATATACAAAAATACATATTGGTTTCCACCCCACTGACTTCTGTCTACACTGTCACATATGTACTCATTTGATATTACCCAGACGTTTCTCGTTTGGAGAGTCGATTGTTGAATTTAGGATTGTCTTAGATAGCATTGTGTCGACCACTCCGAGCTCATTCTCCATTTGCTCTAGCTGTTGTCACGTCATTGTGGTAGCTCGGAAACTGGTTTGACTGTAGACATGCTACTATGTTCTCTTATGTACTGCTGTGACCTGTTGCTTGCATTATGTCTTTTAATCTGTACTGTGGAGTGTGTGTAACCAATAAAAAATTTTATTTTGAAAAAAAAAAAAACAATAACCTGCCTGTTTGTTTTCAGAGTGTGGGGAAACCAGACTTTCCAGATTATACCTAAGCAAGCATGGGAAGAAGATCCAAACTCCTTGCTGGGGCTGGAACTATACCTGAAGGAAACCCACAAGGAAAACATACAAAATACCTGCAGATAATATTGTTATTTTGGGGTTTGTAGTCTCTTTGAAGCTGTAAAAGATTCATCCTCCTTCTTGCCTAAGCACCCATTGTTCCTAGAATTTAGGCAAGGCACTGGTAGAAATACCACCTACAGTCTCGCATTGCTTATATAAAGAGGTACAGGTATGGGACCTGTTATCCAGAATGCTTGGGACCTGGTGTTTCCTGGATAATGGAACTTTCCATAATTAAGATTGTCATATCTTAAAGTAGAAGGAAAGGCTAAAACTAAGTAAGCTTTATCAGAAAGGTCTATATAAATACACCAGTAAACCCTCAAAGTAATACTGCTCTGAGTCCTCTGTCAAAAGAAACAGCACATTTCTTTCCTTCTATTGTGTACTCATGGGCTTCTGTATCAGACTTCCTGTTTTCAGCTTAAACCTCCAGGGCTAGGGCTTGAGCATGCTCAGTTTGCTAATCTCCCCCTCCCAGCTGTAATATGAGCCCAGAGCTATGAGTGAGCAGGGAGAGACTCAGGCAGGAAGTGATGTCACACCAAGCTAATATGGCAGCTGCTATCTTAAACAGAGAGAGCTTCTAGAGCTGTTTACTCAGGTATGGTAAAGCATTCTGCAGAATAAGTATAGTGTTATATATTGCTCTATTGGCAATAAACTGCTTTGGTAGCTTTCCTTCTCCTTTAAGTCTACTAGAGAATCATGTAAACATTAAAGGGATACTGTCATGGGAAAAAAAAAATAATTCAAAACACATCAGTTAACAGTGTTGCTCCAGTAGAATTCTGCACTGAAATCCATTTCCCAAAAGAGCAAACAGATTTTTTTATATTTAATGAAATTTAATTGAAATCTGACATGGGGCTAGACATATTGTCGGTTTCCCAGCTGCCCCCAGTCATGTGACTTGTGCTCTAATAAGCTTCAGTCACTCTTTACTGCTGTACTGCAAGTTGGAGTGATATCACCCCTCCCTTTCCCCCCAGCAGCCAAACAACAGAACAATGGGAAGGTAACCAGATAGCAGCTCCCTAACACAAGATAACAGCTGCCTGGTAGATCTAAGAACAGCACTCAATAGTAAAATCCAGGTCCCACTGAGACACCTTCAGTTACATTGAGTAGGAGAAACAACAGCCTGCCAGAAAGCAGTTCCATCCTAAAGTGCTGGCTCTTTCTGAAATCACATGACCAGGCAAAATGAGCTGAGATGCACCTACACACCAATATAACAACTAAATACACATTCGTTCAGGAATGAAATTTTATATTGTAGAGTGAATTATTTGCAATGTAAACAGTGTAATTTAGAAATAAAAACTACACCATAAAAATCCTGACAGAATCCCTTTAAATAAAGCCAATAGGCTGTTTTTTTGCTTCCAATAAGGATTAATTATATCTTAGTTGGGATTGAGTACAAGCTACCGTTTTATTACAGAGAAAAAGGAAATAAAAATTGGGATTATTTGATTATAATGGAGTCTATGGGAGACGGCCTTTCCATAATTCGTAGCTTTCTGGATAATGGGTTTCCCGATAACGGATCCTATAACTGTACCATGAAACTATGGTTCGTTTGTACTGAACAAAATTTAGCAGTGATATATGTCCAGCGTCCTTTGAAGCCATAATGGGTCCTACTCAATCTATGGAGAATGTGTATTAAGAGTCAAGTCCCCCATAAACACACAATTAATTGGATTTGTTCTCAGATTTCTTCTGTGTATGGGAATTTAAGTGCCGGATTAACACCCACCTCTGCATAAGGTTTATTTTCCCCCTTTCAAAATTTTTCAAACGTGCTTTATGTATTTCATTTTCTAAACGGATATAACTTGCCCGATTGCTAATTGTGTTTTATTTGGCACCGTTGGGACAAAGGTATTTCTTCTGCCATATCCAAGTATTTCAGTGTTGATCTGCATATGGTGCTCACAATAAATCTTCTGGCTTTTTCATAAACCCAATAGCAGGCTCGCATTCTGTGCTTGGAAACTATGGGCAACGCAAGGGTGGGAGGTTTCAGAAAATCTCTAATCATGTATGGAAAGCCAAATGCTTTAATTAAAAAACACATTAAGGGGCAGATTTATTAAGGGTCAAATTTCAAAGTAATGGGAGTTTTTTTTAACTAAAATTGATCGAATTAAAAAAGACCAATCGAAATTTATCAAAAAATCTAAGGTTTTTTTTTGGGGGGGTGAATAGGTCCATTTTAGATCAAATTCGAATTGATTCGGGAAAAAAAAAGTTGATTTTTCAAAGTCCACTAATTGACTCCAAATGGGTTCTAGGAGGTCTCCCATAAGCTAAAACAGCAATTGGGCAGGTTTTAGATAGCGACTGGTCGAAGTCGAATTTTTAAAGATAGTACATGATATTTTTAGATTTTCTAATTTTTTTCAAACTCAAATTTGGACTATTCCCAGACGATGTACACAAAAGTTTGCTCGAAATTCTAATTTTTTTAATTTGAATTTTCACATCGAGCTTTGATAAATCTGCCCCTTACAGTGCTTTTCAATTTGTAGGGCTCTTGAGACCAAGTCATGAGTGTGTTTTGTCTAAGGTATATTAAAAAGCAAAAGCCCTCATTGGCCATAGGGCCACATTAACTCCAGTGCAGTAATAAATAACAACCAATTAGGAAAGGTTTACTGAGAAAGAGCCAATAAGCAGCACTTGCTGCAAATAGTGTTTAAAATCTAATTCAAAACTAATTCCTTGTTGTAATTAAAGCTACAACCTCATTGGCCAGCATGGACAATACCTATGTACAATCCATAATGCTATACATGTATGGGATCCGCTATCCTGAAACCTGTTGTCCAGAAAGTTCCGAATTACAGAAAGGCCATCTCCCATAGACTCCATTTTATCCAAATAATTCAAATTTTTCAAACTGATTTGCTTTTTCTCTGTAATAATAAAACAGTAGCTTGTACTTGATCCCAACTAAGATAAAATTAATCCTTATTAATAACAAAACCAGCCTATTGGGCTTATTTAAAGGGCATGTAAAGTCTAAAATAGAATAAGGCTAGAAATGCTGTATTTTGTATACTAAATATAAACATGTACTTACTGAGCCACAAGCCTAATCAAATAAATAATTTATGCTTTCAAAGTTGGCTACAGGGGGGTCACCATCTTGTAACTTTGTTAAACATCTTTGCAAGACTAAGACTGTGCACATGCTCAGTGTGGTCTGGGCTGCTTAGGGATCGTCATAAACAAAGCTGCTTGAGTTCTGCATGGCTGGGAAGTAAGGCGGGGGCTCCCCCTGCTGTACATAAGTATGATTGTTTCCCTGCAGAGCAGTTAGGGACCGTCTGACAATTCCTATCCACAGCAGTAAATGAAGGGAGAATTTCACTGCATACAGTCAGGTTTCTTATAAAAACAGTACACATTTTTCAATTAAAGTATATTGGAGATAGGTTTCTTTTTCATTAAAGAAAGTAAAAATTGGATTTTATTTTTTTGCCTTTACATGCCCTTTAATGTTTACATGATTTTCTAGTAGACTTAAGGCATGAAGATCTAAATTATGGAAAGACCTGTTATCCGGAAAGTCCCAGGTCCCATACCTGTATAACACATATGGGGTTATGTAATAAAAGGCACTATTCTGTTAAATTGGAACATGATTTTCCCTAATTATTCAGACAGAGGGTCCTTTGTGCTCAAGCAGCCAGTTATAAATATCTTAAGGACATCAAGACATTTTGTGCATTAAGCTACCTAAAAATGTCCACCCATTAAAATAAAACATTTTAAAGTCGATATATTGAAAAATATTCAAGCTAGCCAACTACGTCAAAGGCAAAGTTATTCCCTAATTATTCCCAATACAATTCACTGGGTGTTTTTTTGTTCTGAGATAAGCTCATGGCAATAAATATATTTATAGACACAGCATGCTGCCCGCATTAGCTTTAAGCCCCATTGCATGCTGGGAGTGTATTGTTCACAGCAGGGCAGAATGTGCCGACAAATGTATTGAGCAAACACTGGTATTTGATAGGTGAGAAGGTGACCCCCAGCGTGTTTACATGCAAGATGGCATTTCTGCTTTACAGGGGTTGTTCTCTTTAAAATTAACTTTTAGTATGATATAGAGAGTGATATTCCGAGACAATTTGCAATTGGGTTTCGTTTTTAATTTTTTGTGGTTTTGAGTTATTTAGCTTTTTATTCAGCAACTCTCCAGTTTGCAGTTTCAGCAATATGGTTGCTAGGGTCCAAATTACCCTAACAACCATGCATTGATTTGAATAAGAGACCGGAATATGAATAGGAGAGGTCTGAATAGAAAGGTGAGTAATAAAAAGTAGCAATAACAATAAAGGCCTTACAGAGTATTTGTTATTTGATGGGGTCAGTGACCCCCAATTGAAAGCTGCAAAGAGGCAAATAATTCAAAAACGATGTAAAATAAATAATAGTGATGCACCGAATCCACTTTTTTGGATTCGGCCGAACCCCCGAATCCTTTACAAAAGATTCGGCCGAATACCGAAACGAATCCGAAACCTAATTTGCATATGCAAATTAGGGGTGGGAAGGGGAAAACATTTTTTACTTCCTTGTTTTGTGACAAAAAGTCACGTGATTTCCCTCCCCGCCCCTAATTTACATATGCAAATTAGGATTCGGTTCGGCCGGGCAGAAGGATTCGGCCGAATCCGAATCCTGCTGAAAAAGGCTGAATCCTGGCCGAATCCCGAACCGAATCCTGGATTCGGTGCATCCCTAATAAATAATGAAGACCAATTGAAAAGTTATTAGTTATTGGTCATTACATAACATACTGAAAGTTGACTTAAAGGAGAAACAAACCCTTTATTAAAAAAAACCCTACTCCCTGCTCAGCCGCTGAAGCTGAACTGTTACAATTTGCTACATTTAGTTAATACATTTTTCAGCAACTATTGTATGAAGTCTAACAGCTGCCTGTAATGAAACCCAGAGATTCTGCTCAGCAGGGACAAAGATAACAAATGTATCAACTAAATGTATCCATTTAAAACAGTTTACAGGGTCGGCGACCCCCCTTCCCAGAGCTGCTTTAGAAGGTGAAAAATGAAACTTTATACATTAATATTAGAAAACCAGATAGAAAATATGAAGTGATTGAAAAAAGTTCTGGTGAACAGTCTGAAGACAACTAAACTGGGAAAAAAAAAAAGTTTTGAAAGGTGAACAACCCCTTTAAGGCTTGAAATAAAATGTGAACAAGAGCATGATTTATGTGTGAAACATTTCTCAACATGCCCTATAAGTACATTAGACTTCCCTCTGTGTGCCGCACCCTTGCGAGCACTGTATTTTGAGAGTTAAACAATTAAAACAGACCATGAGTCAGTCTCTGAAACAACTCTGTGGGAACCAGCCTTCTGCTTTGTGCAGTGATGTCAACTCCCCAGGGCCTCCAAAGGCTACATTAGAATTCACAGAGAGACATAAATAAAAACACAGAGTGCTGCATCTCCATGTACTGCTGCAGCCTCCTATTATAATATAACGTACGTCTAGAACGGAGATCTTCAACCTGTGGCCTGCAGCTGCTGCAGAACTGCAACTCCCCAACACAGCTGGGCAGAGAAAAACTACAAGATGTCCTCGAATGTTCTGCTTCCGTCTCTACTCAATCCATGCTTTGCCCATATAACTTTATTTTGTACGTACTCTTCTGCCGTCAACAACAATAAGGGGCAGATTTATCAAGAGTCAAAATCTGTGATGGGCGAATTTGTCCCGTTTCAGTTTGTAAAAAAATTTGCGAAACGCGAATTTTGGCGCTGTGTCAATTTTGACCCCCGCATTATAGTCAATGGGTGTTCGAATAATGTTGACGTGTGACGGTTTTATACCGACACGCGGCAAAACATTTTTTGACACTGGCGAATTTTCACCACAGTTTCGCATATTTAATTAATGAAATGCGGAAATTCGCTTCGAGTTTGTGCCTGCTGAATTTATTCACCCATCACTAGTCGAAATAAAAATACAAATTTGAAATTCAATTTGTCCCGTTTCAGTTTGTAGAAAAATTTGCGAAACGCGAATTTTGGCGCTGTGTCAATTTTGATCCCCGCATTATAGTCAATGGGTGTTCGAATAATGTTGACGTGTGACGGTTTTATACAGACGAGCGGCAAAACATTTTTTGACACTGGCGAATTTTCACCACAGTTTCGCATATTTAATCACTGAAATGGGCAAATTCGCTTCGAGTTTGTGCCTGCCGAATTTATTCACCCATCACTAGTCGAAATGAAAATACGAATTTGAAATTCAAATTTTCAAGTTTTTTACGGTCAAAACTGTCAAATTCTACTAGAGTGTTATTCAAATTTGATTCAAGTTTTTTTTAAAAATTTGATTTTCGAGATTAATCATACTCTGGCCCTTTAAGAACTCAAATTCAACTATTCGCCACCTAAAACCCGCCAAATTGCTGTTTTCAAGTCAAAGGGAGAGGTCCCAGGATCAATTTTGAGTTGTTTGCAGCCTTTCTCACATTCAAGTTTTTTTTCGGAGTTTTTGGGTTGATTCTATTCATCCAAGTTTAAAAAATTTGATTTTATTAATAAGTTTCGAGTTCACAGCAGTTTATGGGAGTTTTAGAAAAAAAAAACACATGAATTCGAAATTCGATCTTTGATAAACATGCCTCTAAAAGTTTCAAGCTGGGATTCCAACATTTACACAAAAAAAACAAAAACCTGAAGACCCATGTTGTTTCCTCTCCCATTAAATGGAAAGCACAATTTGTTGGTATATTTACACTTATGTATAGGCAGGGAGGGCACAGCCGATTAGTGTGTTTTCCAGCCCTTGAACTGTCAAATCTTATTAGGCTCCAAATGTTCTGACTGCACTTTGGCTCTTTTACATTTCTTTTACTCCAAATATGTTCTCTTGGGAAGGGTTACGGCCTTGATTTCCCTTGGGGGAGGAATGGAATAGTAGGGGAGTGAAATGTCTCTGTTGCTGTTGTGTTTAGTGCTGCTTTGCCTTTAGGTTCAATTGATAGTAACACACACTGCTTCAAGCACAATCAAATGATATGAAAATAAAATTTGCTAATCTCCTGGCAGCTGAACATCAGTACAGCAGGGGTCCCCAACCCTTTTTTATCCATGAGCCACTTTTATTTATAAAAAGAGTTGAGGAGCAACATGAGCAGGAAAAAAAGTCCCTTGGGGTGCCAAATAAGGGCTGTGATTGGCTATTGATAGCTCCTATGTGGACTGGCAGCCTATAGGAGACTCTGTTTGTCAGTACATCTGGTTTCTGTGCAACTAAAACTTGCCTCCAAGCCTGGAATTCAAAAATAATCACCTGCTTTGAGGCCACTGGGAGCAACATCCAAAGGTTTGGAGAGCAACATGTTACTCACGAGATACTGGTTGGGGATCATTGGTTTAGAGCAGGGATCCCCAACATTTACAACCCGTGAGCAACATTCAGAAGTAAAAGTTGGGGAGCAACACTAGCATGAAAAATGTTCCTGGAGTACCAAATAAGGGCTGTGATTGGCCATTTAGTAACCCCTATGTGGATTGTCAACCTACATTGAGGCTTTGTTTGGCAGTGCACCTGATTTTAAGGCAATAAAACTCACCTCCAAGCCTGGAATTCAAAAATAAGCACCTGCTTTGAGGCCACTGGGAACAACATCCAAGGGGTTGGAAAGCAACATGTTACTCACGAGCTACTGGTTGGGGATCACTGGTTTAGAGAGTCAAATTTTCATGTGTGAGTTTGAGCAAATTAGGACCATGGTGGCATATTAGAGACAGAAGGTAAAGTGGTCCGACTTCTTGTGTTGGCACTAGGGATGCACCGAATCAACTATTTTGGATTCGGCCGAACCCCTGAATCCTACACAAAAGATTTGGCCGAGTACTGAACTGAATCATAATTTGCATATGCAAATTAGGGGTGGGAAGGTGAAAACGAGGAGCGTCCAAATTTGCTGCTGACCCCCACTGCCACCGACAAACCCCGCTGACCCCACCTGGAAAATTCAGGCTTTTCGGGGAAACAAAGCCGAAGAAATCGTACGATTCGAATTTTCACTAGATTTTTACCTGTTTGTCCCCAATCCAATTAAATCGTGATTTTTTAATAATAAATAAGGTACAATCATAGATTCTAGTTTGGTCTGACTTTTTTCATTAAAATAATCAAAAAAATTGGACTTTTATAAATAAGGCCCTTAAAGTGTCCAAGAAGTTGTATAGATCAGCAAAACAAATGTACAACTGAACGCACTCTATACTTTGTTTTTAGTGAGCAGAATAAAAGAAATGTTCCATCGAGTGAAAACGTCTACATTGCACTATATATTGTATGTGAGGAGAGATTCAGAAAGAAAAGGAGTATAAGCTCCCCAGAACAGAGGATCATGAATAACCAGAGCTAATGGGGCATGCACAGCAAGAGCAATACTGTCCTTTTCTAAGTATTAATCTTGTGTGTACTTTCCCTTTATGCCAGTTAACTCATGCAATAAATAAAATAAAATCTTTTAAGGGACTTTTGTCCTCTAAAGTCAAGAGCAGTATAGCTGGCCCAAAGTTTTATCTTAAACTGGCCTAATGGAAGCATTAGATGAGGTAACAATAAAGGGAAACATATCTCCCTATAACTAGTCTAATGGCCAGAGCTTGTAGGTGGCCACTCCTTTGGGCATTCTCTGCTTTCAGCTGAACTGGGAGTTGAACGAAGTCTTAGGCCTGGCGACGGCACGCGGAGGAAAATGAATCAACCTCAATGTGGTCTGTATCCAGTGAAGGCCAAGGATTTCTCCTGTAATTGTCAACTGCTGCTGCTCTTGTATTATTCTGTGGCATGCAGCCATTTATACATTTTTGAAGTGATCGTGGAATCCCTTATGGACCGATTTCTTCAAGAGAAGCAACTAAATCTGTGGATGTATGCCAGTTGCACTCAGAGGAAGCACAAGGACTATAGACTTTAAAGGGATTGTTCACCTTTGGGTAAGATGTACAGAGGGATATTCTGAGACAATTTGCCATTGGTTTTCATTATTTATGGTTTTTGAGTTATTTCGCTTTTTATTCAGCCGCCCTCCAGTTTGTAATTTCAGCCACCTGGTTGCTAGGGTCTAAATTACCATTATCATGTATTGATCTGAAAAAGAGACTAGAATATAAATAGGAGAGGACCGAGTAGAGAGGTGTGTGATTAAAAAAAAGTGCAAAGACAATACATTTCTAGCTTTATAGAGAATTTGTTGTTAGATGGGGTCAGTGACCCCTATTTGAGAGCTGGAAAAAGTCAGAAGAAGAAGGCAAATACTGTAACTCTAAAACTATAAAAAATAAATAATGAAGAACAATTGAAAAGTATCTTAGAATTGGCCATTCAATAACAGTAAAAGTTAACTCAAAGGAGATTTCAACCCGTAATAAAAAAAAAATCCCCCCTACCCTGGGTAGACCCCCCTCCCTTCAGGGCAAATGCCCCTAATTTTTTACTCACCCCTTCGTGCAGATTCTGGCTTCAGAGTTCACGGCAGCAACCTTCTTCTTCTCCGTTAATCTTCGTGTCTTGACGGCATTTTTGGCGCATGCGCAGTTGGAGTCAATTTCTGGTCCCAAACAACAGCGCATGCGCCGAAAGTCATGAAAATGTCTGAAAAATGTTTGTGACTTTCGGGCGCATGCGCAGTGGTTCAGGACCAGAAATTTACTCCGACTGCGCCGAATTTTCCGAAACAGACAGAAGAAAGAAAATGGCTGCCGTAAACTCCCAGGCCAGAATCTGCACGAAGGGGTGAGTCAAAAAATAGGGGCATTTTCCTGGGGGGGGGGGGCAGGGTTTTCTTTATTACAAGTTGAATTATCCTTTAGAGGAGAACTAAACCGTAAAAATGAATGTGGCTAAAAATGGCATATTTTATATAGTGAACTTATTGCACGAGGCTAAAGTTTGAGCTTGTCAATAGCAGCAATGATCCAGGACTTCAAACTTGTCACAGGGGGTCACCATCTTGGAAAGTGTCTGTGACACTCACATGCTCAGTGGGCTCTGATTGGCTGTTGAGAAGCTAAGCTTAGGGCTCGTCACTAATTATCCAGCAGAAAATGAGCTTCCCTAGCTGTAATATAAGCTGATGCTACAGGTTTGCTGATTATTAAATTCTGATGCTAATTGCACTGGTTTCTGTGCTGCCATGTAGTAATTATGTGTATTAATTACTAATTAGCCTTATATTGTGACATTTCTATTCTATGTGTACTGTATATTGTGAGTGGGTCCCTAAGCTCAGTAAGTGACAGCAGCACAGAGCATGTGCAGTGAATCAGCAGAAAAGAAGATGGGGAGCTACTGGGGCATCTTTGGAGACACAGATCTTTACTGCTAAAGGGCTGTGGTTGCCTTGGGCTGGTACAGAAGTACAAAACATCATGTACAATATTTCTACCTGCTTCTTTAGTTAGGCTATAGTTCTCCTTTAAAGGTGAACCATCCCTTTAAATTCAGGTTTCTCCTAGCACACAGTGAGACCACATAACCAGATTCATATTTTATTGACCCTGTTAAAAAGAAATCATCATAATGGGTCACACGGCTATCTCTAAAGCATACTTGCTACGTGTTGTATTGTTACACAGCCGGGAAGCTTAATTCATAGACAAAGACATAGTAAAACCCTACAAGCATGACTATCATCCAGTCTCCTTTAAATGCCATGAATTTATGAAGGGGCAGATTTATTAAGAGTCCAATAGTAAATTCAAATATTTTTTTTTGGTGTCAAAATTCAAACATTTGAATTTGAATCCCCTTATCCAAATGTAAACTCGAATGTGAGATTTATTACACCTCGACCATGGAATCAGTCCTAATTTGAATATTCGCCGAGTTCATGTACAAGTCAGTGGCAGAGGTCCGTTGAGCCATTTGGAGATGTTAATAGCCTTCCTGACATTCAAGTTTTCTTTTCATAGAAAAACTTGATTTATATGAAATACGATTCGAATTGTCGCTTTGGAACCATTCGATTGAGTGTTAGACATTCACATTTTTTCCTTAAATAGCCTGCCAGTCGAATTGTGGCCATATTTGAATTTAAAAAAAAATTAATTCAAAATTCAACCTTTGATAAATGGGCCTCTAAGGGGCATATTTATCAAGGAGTCGAATTTTGAATTAAAAAAGCTTCAAAATTCGAACTCAAAAAGACCAACCGAAATGAAGTTGAAGTTTTATTTGGTTGAATAGGTCAGTTTTCAATCGAATAGGTCCGTATTAGAATCGAAGGAATAGCACATTCGATCAAATTCAATTCTAAGTTTTTCCCCAAAAAAAACAATTGCCTCCAAATAGTTTCTAGGAGGTCCCCCTTTAACATCTTCAAATGGTTCAACGGACTCGGCAGGTTTTAGGTGGCAAATATTGTAATTAGAACTGTTTCAAGGGTCGAGATGTTGGTGATTTAAAATTCAAATTTGTGATTTTTGACCAAAAGATTTTTTTCTAAAAATTAGAATTTACCATTCGAACCTTAATAAATCTGCCCCTAAGAACCTGCCGGTTTATTTTGGGATATTCAGGGCTTCAAACTTTGGGTTTTTTCCCATTGCGTTATGATAAAAACCAGCTGATTCTGGTTGTGGGAATATAAAAACATGATAATGTGCAATCACATCAGCCTGCTAAGCATATTTTTTAACGGTCTGTTTTGTTTGTTCTATGGTTAACCAGAAAGATGGTGAATGGACAGATTGGGAAAAAGAGAAACAACTAAACCACATGCTTCCTTTCCTCTAAAATAGAACCCAGTCAACTGGCCACATCTATTCTTCTTCCACTTTTATTTAACTTGTTTAATAATAATAAAGGGGAGGGTGTTGTAAGTAAAGTGTTTGCAGATGACACAAAACTATCAGCCCAATTAATTCCATCCAGGATGTGGCACTTGCAACAGGATCTTGACTAACTGGCAATCTGGGCAGCTAAGTGGCAAATGAGATTCAATGTTGATAATTGTAAAGTGATGCACCTGGGATGTAACAATATCCACTTATACCCTTAATGGGACTGCACTAGGCAAATCCATAATGGAGACGGAGCTTGGAGTCCTTGTAGATAATAAACTTGTCTGTAGCAAGTAATGCCAGTCAGCAGCATCAAGGGCAAATAAGGTCTTGAGTTGTATTAAATGGGGCAGAGAGTCACGGGAGGAGGGGGTCCCACTGTATAGAGCACTGGTAAGGCCCCATCTAGAATATGCCGTACAGTTTTGGTCTCCATCACTCAAACAGGACATTATTGTATTAGAGAGGGTACAGAGAAGGGCAACTAAGCTGGTAAAGGGAAAATCTTAGCTATGAGGAAAGACTGGCCAAATTGGAGATGTTCACGCTGGAGAAGAGGCGCTGAAGGGGTGATATGATGACTATGTATAAATATATAAGGGGATCATATAATAATCTCTCTAATGATTTATTTACCAGTAGGTCTTTCCAGCTGACAAGAGGTCACCCATTCCGATTAGAAGAAAAGAGGTTCCAGCTAAATATTGGGAAGGGGTTTGTTACAGTGAGAGCTGTGAAGATGTGGAATTGTCTCCCTGAATCAGTGGTACAGGCTGATTCATTAGATAGGTATAAGGAAGGGTTGGATGCTTTATTCACCAGTAGCTCCTCCCAGCAGACAGAAGGGAGCCAATGAGATTAGAGGAGGGAAAGGGGTGTTACAGGGAGAGCTGGGAAGTGAATCAGTGGTACAGGCTGATACATTAGATAGGTATAAGAAGGGGTTGGATGGTGTTTAGCAAGTGAGGGAATACAGGGATATGGGAGCTCATAGTACAAGTTGATCCAGGGACTGGTCCCATTGCCATTTTGAAGTCGGGAAGGAATTTTTTTCCCCTCTGAGGCAAATTGGAGAGGTTTCAGATGGGTTTTATTTGCCTTCCTCTGGAAGAACTGGCATGTAAATGGTTGATGGACGTGTGTCTTTTTTCAACCTTACTTACTATGTTACTATCTAAACCAGGACTGATGATATTGACTTACAACAGATGGAGCAGGTATTCTTTGAATCCTTCATATTGTACACTGGATTTCTAGCTGGAATTTCACACGTTACCACCTAATTTGTTCTAATTAAAGAGGGGAAAAACGCATGCTAAAAGCACCCTCACCTAAAAGAAACAGTAACGCTAACCTTGATCTCTTGCTGACAGATCATACTTCTTCAAGCTGTTTTTTTGTAAAAGGATTATTATACATAACGAACAGTGACAGGAGAGCTCTGGGAAGAGTAAAGTAGGATTAACGGATACAGCAAGAAAAAGGCTTTCTAGAATAGAGGTTTTTAAGAGAGATTAGTGTCACTCTAATATTTGCATTCCACTAGAGCTATCCTAGTGAGGCCAGGAACCAATTGTGCTCCCCCAAAGGTTTTAAAGTGCCTAAAATACAGAATACAATTATGTAAGGCATCATTATGCTATTGAATCTAGCCACAAAAATACTGATGTTATAGACCAATAAACACTGAGCATATGTCAGGAACAAAATTAGTGACGGGTGATTTTATTTGGCAGGCATGGATTCGCAGAGACACACAATTCGCCGACTGCAAATGTTTTCACGAAACTGCTGCGAAAATTCAGTGCGTCAAAAAAAAATTGTTGTGCCTCAAAATTCTTGCGCGTTAAAGTTATTCGGACGCCCATTAATTTTACTGCATTTGGAATAAAGAGTCACACGTATAGAAATTGTCGCATAAGTCAATTGACTTCAATGATGCCAATTGACTTCAATGCGTTTTTTGACGTTTCTCAATTTATTCCGCAGTTTCGGGAATAATGCCTTTATGAGATCCAAGATGGAGACCTCATGTGGACCACTTTGAAGCTCATTACTGTTATATGCGAGTGCCATCCTGCGGGCGATTTAGATTCTAGCCAACGGGAGGCAGTTCGGGTAGATTAGTCGCCCCGAAGATGAGGCGATTTATTGCCAGCCGACTAAATCTCCCTGAATCTGAGCGTGTGTCTCTGCCCTAAGGGTGAAGACACACGGAGCTACTTAATAGTAGTTTCCTCGTGAGGCAATTTTGGCGACTTCGGAAAATGAAGCGCAGCGAGTGCCATGCCGCAGGCAATTTCTCATTTTAGCAGGCGGAAGACAGGGGGTAGCAGTTCGGGAAGATTAGTCGCCCCCAAAGAAGAGGCGATTAGTCGATGGGCGACTAAATCTCCCAGAATCGCCCAGTGTGAGCTTACCCTTAGGGCACAGACACACACGCTCAGATTCAGGGAGATTAGTCGCCCGGTGATAAATCCCCTCTTCTTCAGGGCGACTAATCTCCCCAAACTGCCTCCCGTCGGCTAGAATCTAAATTGCCCGCAGGATGGCACTCGCAAATAACAGTAATGAGCTTCAAAGTGACCCACATGAGGTCTCCATCTTGAATCTTACAAAGACACATTTTGAGTAGTGATGAGCTTTTTGAGTAGTGTTTCGCTTACTTGTGGTAAGTATACGCCTTGAATAAGAGTTGAAATGTTGTTTTGGTCGTATTTATGCTTTATTCACTTTATTCCAGGCCACTGGATAAAGAAGCAAGACTAAAACACTGCTACAATACCTTTCAGAATATCTGGAATACCTTCCATTTACAAACCATTTATTTTTTATGGCTTTGGCACAAATCACACAGCAGAAAGGAGACAGGATCAATTAGTGCAGTGCAGAGGTTAACCAGCAGTGCATAGGTTAGCCAGCAGTGCAGAGGTTAACCAGCAGTGCAGAGGTTAACCAGCAAAGCATCCTACTATATTGGCTGTCACACACATTAGCCCTGACATTTCAGCACTGGAAACACGTTTGCTTTCCAGACAATCATCACATTTCAAAATGAAAAAATAATCTATTTAATGTAAATTGGTAGCAACATCTTTGGCCATATGTCCTACAGCAGCTACTATTTTAATTAGAAAGCTCCGAATTACGGGATGATCCTCTCCCAAAGACTTAATTTTATTCTAATAATTAAAAATGATTTTGCTTTTCTGTGTAATAATAAAACGGTACCTTATCCTTGATCCCACCTAAGATATAATAAATCCTTATTGGAGGCGATTTGGCAGATCCAAATTAGAGAAAGATCCCTTATCTATAAACCCCAGGTGTCAAGTATTATGGATAATAGGTCCCATGTTTAAGCTTTCAAATGAGCAGCATACCCACTTTCAAGATGAGAGCAACAACTAGGACTTGTACTGAACATATATTTTGCCTATTTTTTTTTATTCACAAAAAAATTGTCTTCAGCTAGGCAGGGAAACCGAAGATACTTCACTGTGGTCCTTGCAAGATAAAGAATTAGATTAATAGTATATAACCCCTACCCCTTTCACCTTTTGTTGAGACTGTTTTGTTAGCAGAAGTCCATTATGCAGGACACAAAAAATCATCTAATAATCGACCTTGCAAGAACCAAACATGGAGTAGCTTCAGATTCCTTGTTTGCTTCGTGGCTCAGAACCGGGTCAGACTGGGGGGGCGGGGCCCACCGGAGCTGCAGTTTCAGGGCCCCCCGGACTTCAACAGCAGGTTTTGCTGCAGCAGTCCCGTATAAGGAAGGTTGTGGCAGGCGTAAAAGAACCAGCGCAGGGTGCAATCTGGGCCGGCGGGGCCCACCAGTTTTTTTCCTGGAGTCCCGCCGGCCCAGGCTGAGAATGTATGTTCAGCCCAAGCCCTATCCCTTATGTTGAAAAGGAGGTAGACTGCCCCAATAAACATCTCTAATATAGCTGTCATAGATGTGCTCTTACAAGCCCTGGCATACCCCTACATGCAAATTCTAGCCTAAACTTTTTCGAATGTGCGATTATTCTGGAGT
This sequence comes from Xenopus laevis, assembly GCF_017654675.1. Classification (NCBI taxonomy): domain Eukaryota; kingdom Metazoa; phylum Chordata; class Amphibia; order Anura; family Pipidae; genus Xenopus; species Xenopus laevis. The sequence goes on from NC_054380.1 coordinate 5,939,658, forward strand.
GCACAGCATGCCTAATAAAATATAAAATAATTAAAAACCTGTAACTATGATCCATAATTGTTTGTGGGTTTTACTAGCAATGATTGTTACCCTTAAATCTGCCCCCTTTGCGGTTTCCATAAGTCTGCAGTTGCCCACCAGATAGGAAGTCTGGATTGTATCTGCAGTCCCAACATGTGCTGAAAACTCAGAGGAATGTAACTGCCTCCCATATGTTGTCTGTTGGAGGGACTCAGTGAGCTTTCACAACAGGTGAAACCTGACACTAAATATATTGAATGACAAGAAAAAATTAGTCCACAGGGGTCAATGTCTAACCCATAATGAAGGTCCCGGTAAATCTGTCGAATTGTCCCTCAAAGCAGCAGATTTAGCTGGGGATTATAAAGATCATCTTTAATCCTGGACTAAACATTTGTTAGAGACAGTTATGGTTGAAATAAGTGACATAGGCTGTAAGGGTTATGTTTTTACATTTGTTGCACCTGGTTCCAGAGAAAGTTAGTTTTCACGTCTGTATTGATTTCCCCTTCAAATGACAGAGCCCTTCAGTTGAATCAACGACCAAAAACCTCCTAAGGGCAGAGACACACGATCAGATTCGGGAAGATTAGTCGCCCAGCAACAAATCTCCTCTTTTTCGGGGCGACTAATCTCCCCAAACTGCCTCCCCTCCCCTAGAATGTAAATCGCCTGCGGAATGGCACTCAGAGCGCTTCGTTTTCTGAAGTCGCCCGAAGTTTCCTTGTGAGACAACAAAGCGCTCCGAATGCCATCCCGCCAGCAATTTTTATTCTAGGGGAGGGGAGGCAGTTCGGGGAGATTAGTTGCCCCGAAGAAGAGGAGATTTATCGTCAGGCGACTAATCGCCCCAAATCTGAGCGTGTGTCTCTGCCCTAAGAGCTCTTCATGGGTTCCATATATTTGTGAATCTCTTTTGTAGGCAGTTTTTTGAAGTCCCTGCTATTTATTTACACTTCATCTAATATGAAAATAACATGGTCCTGTTTACCTTAAACTATGCAATGGCCGACGGGTGCCAAGTTACGACTTAATGATATGGTTTACCTTCTCCTCTTCCCTCGCTTGTGGAATTTGCATTATTATCGACAATAGTGGGGCGTGACATCAATAATTATCCATTAATGGTGCTGCCTAAAGGAGACTGCTAGACGTACAGATACAGCTATAGACGTCACAGTAACTTAAAGAACTAAAACAGAATTTAACACATTCCAAGGGCCCTACTCATGATATTTAAATAAACTACAGATATTTCAAAAGCTGGGGAATAATGCTACCCACAGTGTCATGGAGGAAAGTGTTTTTAGCTTTGGAGTAAATGGATGCACTCTGTTCTGGGCTCTAATTTAACACAGGAAATATAATGAAACTGTGGGGTTCATATATAAACAATCAGCAAATTTCTGCCTGGGAATTAATCCATAGCATCTAAACTCTGATTAGCTTTTTGTGCAGCCAGCTGCAAGTAGAACAATGAAACAGTGGCGTAACTTATACAGCAGACCCTGGTGTCGCGGGGGGCCTGGACATCAGGAGGGCCCATAGTAATGGCAGAGACAGACGGTCAGATTTGGGGAGATTAGTCGCTCGGCGACAAATCTTCTCTTCTTTGGGGCGACTGCCAGCTAGAATGAAAAGCGCCGGCGGGATGGCACTCGTATCACTTTGTTTTCCAGTCGCCTAAGGTTTCCTTTTGAGACATCTTCGGTCAACTTCGGAAAACGAAGCTCTCCGAGTGCCACCGCGCATTACATTCTAGCCGACGGGAAGGCAGTTCGGGGAGATTAGTCGCCCCAAAGAAGAGGAGATTTGTCACCAGGCTACTAATCTCCCCGAATCTGACCGTGTGTCTCTATCCTAAAGGGTCTGCTGCATCATAGTCCCCTCTCATACCTTTAAAGGAGAACTAAAACCCCCTTTAGGCAAAAGTCCCCACTGGCCCCCCTCCGCTAGCCCCCCTCGTGGCTTCTTCCTGCCCTTTGCAATTTCCGTTACTTTCGGCGAATGTAACGAACCGGAAGATTGCTCCAACTGCGCATTCACTGATACGCCGATCACTTCACAAAGAATGCCAAAGTGACGAAGATGCAGGTGCGGGTCAGTATTTCCAGAGGGGACACAATCTGCGGTAGCACTGTGCAGGGGTGAGGCAGGGAGGGGGGCCAGTGGGGACTTTAGCCTAAAGGGGGGTTTAGTTCTCCTTTAAAATAGTGATAGCTGGGAGGTGTTGCATGAGCAGGTAAAAGGGGGGGCCTGGAGAGGAGGGACTATTTTCACTGGGCCCCCTAAGTAGATGGTTATTTTTTGCGGTTGGGGGAGGGGCAACGGCCCAAGTAAAGCCACTGCAATGAAAACAAACATGACTGGTTACCATGGGTTACTGCCCAGGTGCACTTATGCCCAGTGTGTTTGCGTGTGTCTGCTCAAAAACTACTGATACTGTACATACCACAGTAGCTTCAGTTCCCCGCATGCTGGAATCCGGTTCAAGTTGACTGGCACAGACCACAAATCTGTCTGGAAACACGTGCAGTTCTGGGAAATTTAATGATTGAGGAAAAAAAAATAATCATTGACATATAAAAGTTGTGGTTGTGAAGAAAAGGTTAAATGTTGGTACAACAATTAAGAAGTAATTCCATGCTGAGGGATATAATTGTACGTTAATACGCCTGATGGAAAGCACTTGAAAAAGCTTCTAGTTGAATAGGCACTTATACAAACGTATGTCTCGGAACCTCGCAATGGAAACAATAATTTCAACAGTGATGGTACCGATTCTTTATGGAATGGCCGATATTATTCCTTGCGTGCAGGTCCCTCTAATCCTCCCGTTTCATTCTTTAAGGTAATGTAAATCCTTTGTTTGTCTTAATATTATTATTATTATTGTATTATGTGTTGGAGCTGTGTAAATAAATGATGACTAGATATGATGAATAACTACATTTTGTCTGATTAGGAGCCACGGGCACTGTAAATAACAGCTAGTATCTGGTAATTAGCTATTCTTTAATTTAGCCTCAGTTCATAATATTAAAGAGTTTATATTACTCCAGTATCAAGCTGTTCTCCTCTGGAAAAGCCTCTAAGGCAGCGGTCAATGTCATAGGCTACGGCTATTCAGGAGTCGCACACATACTGTAATGGTTTCTTCTTGATAATTTGAATTAAAAAGCTGGTATTTAGGTACAGCCAGGAACATCAAGGGCACAGACAAGTGGGTTGACCACCAGTTTGGCAACCATTGTGGGTCCATGGGTTGGGTGCGGGTGAGACTGGGAAAGTAGACTCTTTCACTGCTCCTGAAGACTCCATCTTGGAACCAGAGATAAAAAATAGTGTGAGATGACCTGGGTACAGGTCAGGTGCTGATCCTACAATAGCAACATTATTCAGGTCAGCGTTGAGTGTGGCTTAAGGTTTTGCGGGTTATGAATGAGTATAAGTTGAGTTTTTCCTGACCCCACATAACTAGCATAGACCTATGATTCACAACTTTCTATTTGTGTAGCTTCCAACTGTTAGACTGGCATTTTGGCCCAGACACTGCCACCTCAAATGTTCAAGGCTGCGGAATTGCAAAACAGAAACTATTCTGTATTAAGATGGCTACATACAGGCGGATAAAAGCTACTGACTTGGCATCCCACTGGCCCATCTATGAGACACTTCCAATGGCCTGCCCTATTAGTTGAAAATCAGCCAGATATCCATTGGGCAGGTTTGAACATTCAGTGAGACTGAACTGATGTGTTGAAGAGGTCTCCCTTGGCTGCCATTATTATTTTAGGAAGGACACAGTAATATAGTTGGCCTGGCTTGAAATTCTGAAGGGCCAATGCCTGGGCCATAATGTGCCAGTCTAACATTTAAAGGCACACAGACATTGTACTTTTTAACAAACCTCATAAATGTTCACCACAATTGGTAGGCTGTGTATCATTCTAATCATCATTTATTTATATAGCGTCAGCAAATTACGCCGCACTTTACATTTATTTATAAGGAACATGGATCTTACTTTTAACAAAAATGGTCTACAGAACAAGAATAGGATTAATGTGTGTGTATCTGTGTGTGTATAAGACAACGTGTATAGGCTGCACACCTTGAAATAATAAAAACCTGGGTGCTCACGCAAAATATAAAGAATAGACTGTCCATAGGGATGGCACTCACAGGATTTACACAATACCAACGAAATATAAATAAAAAAGGTTTATTCATCCGATATGGATCAACAACCCTTTTTTGATTATATTTTGTTGGTGGTATTGTGTAAATCCTGTGAGTGTCATCACTATGGACAGTTCATAATATATATATATATATATATATATATATATATATATATATATATATATATATATATATATATATATATATATATATATATATATATATATATATATATATATATATATATATATATATATATATATAGCAAAAGGTAAAGACTGGAATACTTGGGGGTATGTATACTATGTAAAAAACTACAGTTTATTCAATGTTTCGGTCCTAAACCAGGACCTTCGTTTGCTGTTACTGTCGAAGGTCCTGATTCAGGAGCGAAACATTGAATAAACTCCCTTTGCATGATATACAGTAGGGATGCACCGAATCCACTTTTTTTGATTCGGCCGAACCCACGAATCCTTCGCTAAAGATTCGGCCGAATACCGAACCGAACCCCAATTTGCATATGCAAATTAGGGGTGGGAAGGGGAAAACAGTTTTTACTTCCTTGTTTTCTGACAAAAAGTCACGCAATTTCCCTCCCCGCCCCTAATTTGCATATGCAAATTAGGGTTCGGATTCGGTTCGGCTGGGCAGAAGGATTTGGCCGAATCCGAATCCTGCCGAAAAAGGCCGAATCCCGAACCGAATCCTGGATTCGGTGCATCCCTAATATACAGACCCTGGAGTGTGCCAGTCTTTACCTTTTGCTTTACATTTTCACTTGGACCCAGGTCACAGACTCTGCATGTGGAGTACACACACACATATATATATATATATATATAATATATATATATATATATATGTATATGTATATGTATATGTATATGTATATGTATATGTATATGTATATGTATGTATATATATATATATATATATATATATATATATATATATATATATATATATATATATATATATATATATATATATATATATATATATATATATATATATATAATATGGCAATCCTACTTAAAGATTTACGACCCTTGTAAACTGAAATAACAAAATAAAATATTCTATCTTGGGATGAGATTAGGTCATATCTATAGAAATACATTGCACAGGGAAATGCAGAATCTCACTTTTGGCAACCATGCTAAGTAGTTTGGCCAAACTGTAAATTTAGTTTTGTTTACAGGAACACAATTGCATGTTGCTAGGAGGTTTTAGTACAAATTGAGCAGTCAAGGGCATGAAGAATGACACAACGAGTGGGAAAGGAAAACACATTTAAAAGCATAAATAAATTAAAACCATGTTATCTGTTATCTTTGCAGATGATTGCACATGATGAACGGCTTTTAGTTTACCACTTAAACTAAAGCTGAAGGACATCCTAGGACAAGGGAAGGATAGCTATCTAAGATCCCTCCCAAAATGCCACCCCACCAATATTCTTCTTCTGGTAGAATAAGTGGTGGACCAAAAACAAGTGATACCAGAAGGGTGAGGAGACAGGAAGATTATCAGGTGATGAGCCACAATAAATATATTTTCTGACACAGAAGGGAAGGGTGGCTATATGTGCACCCCTAGGTTCCATTGTACCATAATCCCTTGTCTGGAAAATAAGTGGTGAACACAGAACAGCTGATAAGGGACAAGGAGATGGTTCTATCAAGAACTACTCAAGTGGTATGCCACTGGGCAACATATGTTCTGGAATTGGGCACCACCCTCCAAAAATAATTTGCCCTAGGCAGGTGCTTCTACTGCTGCCTCTAGTTCCGTGTCTGCTGAGCAAAATCCTGAAAGAGTGAAGAGAAATGAAGGCAAATCCAACAAAGAGTCCGTTAATGCTCCCAGTCATGACCATTCCACACAATGCATCTCCAGTTTGATTGGTAAACTAAATCTACCAGCTTCCTTGGCTTTGTAGTTGAGTAAAATAGGGATGCATTTTCTGGTGTCAAAAGAAGCTTTTATATAAACAAACAAATTATCTGATTGCGATTTTGTTCATTGATTCCTGTCTGGAAAGGCCCTAACATATTTTAGTATTGAAATGTTAATAATAACGGAGAAACAGCTTCCACGTTTTCGGCCAATAGCTCTCTAATGTAGCAGGAAAATACATAAAACAAATTGTATATAATAAAGAGAGGGTGGGCATACATGTTTATTCCATAAACCTTAATAAGTGTTTCTGGTGACATAATATGGCCAAGAATTCCAGCTAGAGAGCCTGAGAAAAAACATTTTCTTTTATAACAAAAAGCTAAAGTTGGTTTTAAGTTACATTTCTCTTTAAAACAAAAGAGAGACTGAGGAGGACAATATTGACTCATATTACAGAGAAGATGTGACTTGGTATAAAATAAGAACCAGCTCTGTAGCAGATATCCTGGAGGGTGAAACCTATATCATGTGGGACCTGTGATACTTCACATTTATACTTGTATTTCCCTCAAGGTGGTATCTCCCTTACCCAATGATAACATCTGACATTCAGTAGTCATAAGTAGTCATACTAACTGTACATTCCCACCACTTTATTTTAAGGGTTTTTTGCTAAGGGCAAACGTTAGGCTTCTGACTGATTGTATCTCTAAATATATCTCTATAGACAAATAAAGATAGAAAGGTAACCGAACCCACTGAGCGGAAACATTTAAAGAAACGGACAGTGATCTTCTTGCAGAAAAACTTTACAAAAATAGTTGCCGGAGAAATATAATGTATATACAGTATCAGTTGTGATTTACCAAAGGCTAAATAGTTGGAGCAGCAAATTTGTCAAATTCACTGCTTTGTACTTTTCTCTCAATGACACTTTTTTTGTTGCCCTGGGACCCCACCTCTGTAAAAGGCAGAACTATTAGAGGCAAAATGATTTTTGTTTGTGGAATTAACTGCAAAATAAAATTGAAATTATATATGGAAATATATGTAATGCTCCCCCCATTGTAAAATATGAGCATCGAGCCTTACCAAGACTCTACTGTTCTTGGGAATTCCAAAAGCCTGATATTTTACAAAAGGTACATTATTTTTTTTTTATATACTGCACAGGTTCCAGCAAACATTACGTTCAGTTCTGAAACTCGTATACAGAATTGTGGAACTGTACGCATACACGTAGTACTATATAAAGAAATATATACATACCACGATGCTGTCGCTTCACAACACAACGGAGCTTCACCCATCTTTTAATGAAGTAGGCTGCAATGCGCAATCGGTTTCCTACAACAGATAAGTGCACCTTTTTAAAATAAGTGTAGACTAAAACTAGGATGAATAGCTATGATCGCCCTACATTTAAAATGTCAATATCTTCCCAAATGACCCTAAAGCTGGCCATAAATGCAAAGATCTGATCCTACGAATCGAGGATTCGTACAATTTTCGGATCGTGTGTGGAGAGTCCCGACATTTTTAGTCCCACAGAGATCGGTCGTTTGGTCGATCGGACAGGTTAAAAGATTTCTGTCGGCTGCGGGTCATATCTCTGCGTGTATTGCGGATCGTACCATTTTCAGAGGGAGACTGTCACTAGCTATGGTCGGACATAACTTTCGTACGATTGCTGTCAGGGGCAGAACATCGGCTGATCTGTTCTTTTGTACTTTATTTGATCTGAATGGTTAGTGGCAGGTCGGGAGATGGGAAAGTCCGATCATGTGATGATTTGTACGATCGGATCTTTGCGTCTATGGCCAGCTTTAAGGAGAAGGAAAGGTTAAACTAAGTAAGCTTTATCAGAAAGGTCTATATAAATACGCCAGTAAACCCTCAAAGTAATGCTGCTCTGAGTCCTCTGTCAAAAGAAACAGCACATTTCTTTCCTTCTATTGTGTACTCATGGGGTTCTGTATCAGACTAACTGTTTTCAGCTTAAACCTCCAAGGCTAGGGCTTGAGCATGCTCAGTTTGCTCCTCTCCCCTCCCTGCTGTAATTGAGCTCAGAGCTATGAGCGAGCAGGGATAGATTCAGGCAGGAAGTGATGTCACAAAAAGCTAATATGGCAGCTATCCTAAACAAACAGAGACAGTGTCTAGAGCGGTTTACTCAGGTATGGAAAAAGCATTCTACAGAATAAATATAGTGTTATAGCTTGCACTATTGTGGCTAATCTATTGGCAATAAACTGCCTTTGTAGGTTTCCTTCTCCTTTAATTGGTAACGTCAATTCGCTTATTGACTGGACTTGTTCTAAGGATACATGCAAAAACATCATCTCAATGATGTTTCCATTTCCCATTACAATGAAACAGAAAAATGAATTTCTACCAACGTCCTACAAGTATTATGCAAAGGAGTTTGTTGCTTTAAACAGAGCATTGGCCCCATTTTAAAGGAAGAAAGCAAGTATGTCATTCCAAACAAAACAGCCCAACACTCCATGGACAGTTAGCTAAGAGAATACTAACACTGCAACCCTGATTTTAGAAATGTTGTGCCTGCCAATACTACAACAATCTGGGTGGGCAAGTTTACTAATTAAACTCAACAAGTGGCTGTAAAAAGGCTGATCATTTTCACATGATGTGGAATATACTTTTCGTGACTTTCATTACTGAGCGTTTCTGCAGGCTGACACGCTGTTCCAAGGGCAGAACTGAAAGTCTTTTATGCATTATGTAACATTAACTGGCTTTATATAGTTTGCTTACTTCTTAGTCACTGCAGTTATTTGTTTTTATTATTATGCACCAGCATGTCTTCTGAGTTTTTCTCCTAATGGACATCAAAGTACTTAAAGGGATACTGTCATGGGAAAAACTTTTTTTTCAAAATGAATCAGTTAATAGAGCTGCTCCAGCAGAATTCTGCACTGAAATCCATTTCTCAAAAGAGCAAACAGATTTTTTTATATTCAATTTTGAAATCTGACATGGGGCTAGACATATTGTCAATTTCCCAGCTGCCCCAAGTCATGTGACTTGTGCTCTGATAAACTTCAATCACTCTTTACTGCTGTACTGCAAGTCAGAGTGATATCACCCCCTCCCTTTTCCCCCACAGCAGCCTAACAACAGAACAATGGGAAGGTAACCAGATAGCAGCTCCCTAACACAAGATAACAGCTGCCTGGTAGATCTAAGAACAGCACTCAATAGTAAAATCCATGTCCCACTGAGACACATTCAGTTACATTGAAAAGGAAAAACAGCAGCCTGCCAGAAAGCATTTCTCTCCTAAAGTGCAGGCACAAGTCACATGACATGGGGCAGCTGGGAAATCGACAAAATGTCTAGCCCCATGTCAGATTTCAAAATTGAATATAAAAAATCTGTTTGCTCTTTTGAGAAATGGATTTCAGTGCAGAATTCTGCTGGAGTAGCACTATTAACTGATTCATTTTGAATTTTTTTTTTCCCATGACAGTATCCCTTTAAGAACTTGCACACCAGAAATTAAAAAATACATTATAACACAAAGAATCAGTACAAACAGCTAATGTTATATAGGAAAGGCATCAGGCATTACAATGGCATGGGACCTGTTATCCAGGATGCTTGAGACCCGGGGTTTTCAAGATAATGGGTCTTTGCTTAATTTGGATCGCCATACCTTTAGTCCACTTAAACCCAATAGGATTGTTTTGAATACAATAAGGATTATTTATATTGTAGTTGGGATCAAGTACAAGGTACTGTTTCTTTATTACTGGATCTTGACAAACTGGCAATCTGGGCAGCTAAGTGGCAGATGAGATTCAATGTCAATAAACGTAAAGTCATGCACCTGGGATGTAAAAGTATGCACCTACTTATACCCTTAATGGGACTGCACTAGGCAAATCCATAATGGAGACGGACCTTTGGAGTCCTTGTAGATGATAAACTTGGCTGTAACAAGCAATGCCAGTCAGCAGCATCAAGGGCAAATAAGGTCTTGAGTTGTATTAAATGGGGCAGAGAGTCAAGGGAGGAGGGGGTCATTCTTCCACTGTATAGAGCACTGGTAAGGCCCCATTTAGAATATGCCGTACAGTTTTGTACTGTACAGCAGCTTGTTTATTTAACTATAGTAGTACTTATCTGTTATCTACTGTGTATCCTGTGCTTGAATGGCTGCCCCCATGGCTACACAGCAGCTTGTTTATATAAACTATAGTAGTACTTATCTGCGATCTACTGTGTATCCTGTGCTTGAATGGTTGCCCCCATGGCTACACAGCAGCTTGTTTATATAAACTATAGTAGTACTTATCTGTTATCTACTGTGTATCCTGTGCTTGAATGGTTGCCCCCATGGCTACACAGCAGCTTGTTTATATAAACTATAGTAGTACTTATCTGTTATCTACTGTGTATCCTGTGCTTGAATGGCTGCCCCCATGGCTACACAGCAGCTTGTTTATATAAACTATAGTAGTACTTATCTGTTATCTACTATGTATCCTGTGCTTGAATGGCTGCCCCCATGGCTACACAGCAGCTTGTTTATATAAACTATAGTAGTACTTATCTGTTATCTACTGTGTATCCTGTGCTTGAATGGCTGCCCCCATGGCTACACAGCAGCTTGTTTATATAAACTATAGTAGTACTTATCTGTTATCTACTGTGTATCCTGTGCTTGAATGACTGCCCCCATGACTACACAGCAGCTTGTTTATATAAACTATAGTAGTACTTATCTGTTATCTACTGTGTATCCTGTGCTTGAATGACTGCCCCCATGACTACACAGCAGCTTGTTTATATAAACTATAGTAGTACTTATCTGTTATCTACTGTGTATCCTGTGCTTGAATGGCTTTAGTGCTCCTTTAATGGCATCTGTATCACCTGACCATGCAACTAGCCAGGGATAAATAGGCATGCAATGGGACCCAAATTGCAATGTGCTCACATTCCTTCTGATGATCCAAGTGGCTCACAGGCTTGCATTGTTGCTTTACGCCAACCATACTTTACTATGCTCAGCTTGGGAAACATTTACATGTATATTTGTGAAATATATTGGCTTTTTCATATAAGGCGTTTGCTACCTAAGGTTTAGTGTTTCTTTAGAGGGGTTTTAAATTCACTTTGAGTATGTTGTAGAGATTAATAGTCTAAGACAATTTGCAATTGGTTCTCATTTTTAATTATGTGTGGTTTTTGAGTTATTTAGCTTTTTATTCAGCAGCTATCCGTTTGCAATTTCAGCAATCTGGTTGCTAGGGTCCAAATTACCCTAACAACCATTCATTGATTTGAATAAGAGGCTGGAATATGAATGGTAGAGGCCTCAATACAAAGATAATAAAAAGTAACAATAACGATACATTTGTAGCGTTACAGAGCATTTGTTTTTTTAGATGGGGGTCAGTGACCTCCATTTGAAAGCTGGAAAGAGTCAGAAGAAGAAGGCAAATAATTTAAAAACTATAAAAAAGAAAAAATAAAGTGCGATTGAAAAGTCGCTTAAAACTTACCCCATAAATAAAGCAAAAAGTACCTTGAGAACAGTTTAAAGCATAAAGGAAAACCGAGATCATTGTGAGTCCCAGCAGTTCGGGAAAAGGTAAAACATGGTTAAAGCTGATGCTGCAAAATCACCAAACGACAGCAGCAGATGTGGAAAAGCGAAGATTTACCAAATTCTTCTTGAGGTTAAAACTTTAGCATTTTTATGTTATGGAATGAGTAATCGCATGGAAGGAGTGGTAATTTGCCCTGCTTCTTATAATTCATAGTCCCAGGACAGTAAGAGGAAATATCAGACACTGAGTTTTTAACTGTAAAACTATCCTGCAACACTTGTTTTCCAGTAGAGTCACAGCCAAGTTGACTCAATATTCCACATGGCTGCCAAAAAGAGTCTGTGGTACGGTGTATAATAGTGGAAAGCCCTCTCCCACGGCTATTAGTGACCATTCATTTGGGAGCCTGGGAAAATGCCTCTGACTTGCACAGTTATCTGGAGTTGCCTGGCAGGTGTTTGCTTCTCAAAAAAACCTGGCACCTGCTTAGAATCCAGTATAGTCTTCTCCAAAACCACAGGCCGAGAAGGTATGCTATTCTTATATATAAATATACATGCATGTAGTCTATAGAATAAAACACTCTGCTGCTTATTTAATAACACAAATGCTCATTGGCACAGCTAAAACCATATGAATAGTTGACCCAAAGAGAATTTCAAATACATTAGAGGCCTTTCAAATAGAGCACATACATTGCACAGGCTTTGGAGCAGCTTACATACACTGCACAGGCTTTGGAGCAGCTTACATACATTGCACAGGCTTTGGAGCAGCTTACATACATTGCACAGGCTTTTGAGCAGCTTAATACATTGCACAGGCTTTGGAGCAGCTTACATACATTGCACAGGCTTTTGAGCAGCTTACATACATTGCACAGGCTTTGGAGCAGCTTACATACATTGCACAGGCTTTCGAGCAGCTTACATACATTGCACAGGCTTTGGAGCAGCTTACATACATTGCACAGGCTTTGGAGCAGCTTACATACATTGCACAGGCTTTGGAGCAGCTTACATACATTGCACAGGCTTTGGAGCAGTTTACATACATTGCACAGGCTTTCAAACAGTTTACATATATTGCACAGGCTTTGGAGCAGCTTACATACATTGCACAGGCTTTGCAGCAGCTTACATACATTGCACAGGCTTTGCAGCAGCTTACATACATTGCACAGGCTTTGGAGCAGCTTACATACATTGCACAGGCTTTGGAGCAGCTTACATACATTGCACAGGCTTTGGAGCAGCTTACATACATTGCACAGGCTTTGGAGCAGCTTACATACATTGCACAGGCTTTGGAGCAGCTTACATACATTGCACAGGCTTTGGAGCAGCTTACATACATTGCACAGGCTTTGGAGCAGCTTACATACATTGCACAGGCTTTGGAGCAGTTTACATACGTTGCACAGGCTTTGCAGCAGCTTACATACATTGCACAGGCTTTGCAGCAGCTTACATACATTGCACAGGCTTTCGAGCAGCTTACATACATTGCACAGGCTTTCGAGCAGCTTACATACATTGCACAGGCTTTGGAGCAGCTTACATACATTGCACAGGCTTTGGAGCAGCTTACATACATTGCACAGGCTTTGGAGCAGCTTACATACATTGCACAGGCTTTGGAGCAGCTTACATACATTGCACAGGCTTTGGAGCAGCTTACATACATTGCACAGGCTTTCGAGCAGCTTACATACATTGCACAGGCTTTGGAGCAGCTTACATACATTGCACAGGCTTTCGAGCAGCTTACATACATTGCACAGGCTTTGGAGCAGCTTACATACATTGCTGAAAAAGGCTGAATCCTGGATTCTGTGCAACCCTACTCATATTAAAACCCTAGGAGATTTTGGGCACGCAGATTTTGGTTATTTCTGTTCAGAGTACAATTTCTTAATCATTTAATAATGTTAAAAATTGGCGTCTGACTGTAAAATTAAAATAATCAATGACATTTTAACAACGCAGATCTGCGTCTTTATGCCGCCTGAGGCGGCCTTCCGTTGCCGCCCCAACCCCTCCTCACATCGCTCACATTTTCTGCGCAGGAGGGGCACTACACGACGCTAGTGCAGAGAGCGCAATTGCGCTCTCTTCACTAGAAGAGCCGAATTTCCAGGTTGAAAACCGGAAATTCAGGTCTTAGTTACCAGGAGCGGCATTTTTGCCACCCAGGGGGGCGCTGCCGACTGATTCAAGTGGATCAACTCGCCTCATTGGTGGAGCACCCCTGCATTTTAATAGCAATAAAGCTACTATTCTAAAAACCCATGTATAGCTCTGTAGCTGACCCGGTCAATCCAAACAATTTTTCAGAGAATTCTATGACCTAACTCAAGCTTTATTCCCCTGAAACTCTTATCTTTCCTTATATTAATGTTTTCAGGTTTCTCTTTGTTTCCAAACGTTATCCAAACAATTGATATTTCAGGTGAAGTTATGACAGGTAGAAAAATATGAGCAGTTTATCCTTTTTTGACTTGTCAAGGCGCACAATGTACACACCATTTGATCGAAATGACATTTACACAATAGTGTCTGCTGCGTTACAAAGATATGCCAGTAGTTCTGGTAAACTCTCCTGCGATTTTCTCACACTGCGGGATACAAAATGCATGCAGGAAACCATGCAGCGAAAAGGTCAAAACATTTCATTTCCAGGTCACGCTTCTGGCTGCAATTATGAAAATTCTTATTTTCCAAATCTGTCACGTTTCCAAAAGTCTTATCCTTTCAACACTTGAGTTGGCCCCTGAATACAGCAGCCATTGTAAGCTAATTGTTATCGACACTATGGCTATATTTTTCACATAAAAAAAAGCATATTTTCTTCCACCTACTTGCAGAGATTGACATGCATGTTATTAGATAGGGCCCTTAAAACAAAGATAAGAGAACAAGCCTGTCACAATATTTAGCAATAACAGACTTCAGCAACAAGCGCGTCTTTGATTTTGGGATCCTAATGAGACAACTCCTAAGCTTGGCTTCTTTTCTTGGTTCTTGGTGGGAGCCAACATACATTTCCAAACCTTTTAATGAGAAATGTTTAACTTTAGTTTCTACAGGTTACAGCATGTGCAAATGAGAAGAAGCCTTTGTTTTATCACCTTTTATCCTCCGAGTGCACTTTTTCAAGTTGAATCTCTCTGTACTTTGTTTTCCTCTCTGCATTTCTGGAGCTCAAGAAAAGTGAATGGAACCTACTTCATGGCTACTTTCCAAACCCACAGAATTTAAAAGCACTTTCATTTTTTTCCCCAAGTACTAACTGATTGAAAACAGTAACTTATAACTCATGTTTAACTATGGTGGGATTTAAGCCTATAAACAAGAGCGTAATGCAAAATAAATATTTTTTAAAGCAGAAGATGGTGTCTAACTACTATTAAGGGACTATACATGGGTCGATAAAAGCTGCCGACAGAACGAGTCGGCAATTTATTGGCCAGTGTGTGGGGCCATCCGACGGGTTTCCCCGATCAATATCTGGCCAATCTGGATCGGGCAGGTTAAAAAATCCCATCAGATCGCGGCCGCATCTGTGCGTTTATGTGGTCCTGCGACACGACTGCCCGTATTAGATGCATTATGATCCGATCATTGGACCCTAGGGCTCACAATCGGATCAGCCCAATATCGCCAACCTCAATGTGGGCATAACGGGGGGAGTGGAAGTGGAGGAGGGAGAGGAGCAAACTGAGCATGCTCAAGCCCTAGCCCTGAAGGTTTAAGCTGAAAACAGGAAGTCTGATACAGAAGCCCATGAGTACACAATAGAAGGAAAGAAATGTGCTGTTTCTTTTGACAGAGGACTCAGAGCTGCATTACTTTGAGAGTTTACTGGTGTATTTATATAGACCTTTCTGATAAATCTTACTTAATTTTAGCCTTTCCTTCTACTTTAAGTTAATTTTTTGTAAGTCAGCTTCCAAAGTGGTGTGGTTCTGATTTAGTTTTTTATATAAAGGTAATCATACCCGTATCAATAAATAAATATTTTTAATACATGTACAGGAGTTGATAAATGACTTCATCTAAGTAGCACATGCACCCCAAGACTGGAATAAAACTGATGAATTATCTTTAACCACAAGAGGAGCGATTCAATAGCAAACGAGACTAAGCAATAGTTAGACTAGAACAGCCTTCACTGTATTTAATCTATATTATTAGGCTACATCAGATTTTACATTCTAAAATATATTTTATATAATACACAAGAGCCATGGATATCCTGTAAATGATCTTCTTATAATTCACAAAAGCCATAAATATCCTGTAAATATCCTTATAAACGGAGAGTTTGATGTCATTTCTGTCACATGACTCACTGAAACTTGTGTATTATAATAAACTATCCCCAGTTGCAAAATATGAGGATATTAGAAGTTATCTCAGAGTCGGCCTCATACTTTTATATTGTCATGAAACTCCTCGGTAACTTATAATATCCTTATATTTTACAAGAGGGGGCACTTTACTTATAAACGGTGCTTGGTGATGTCATCAGTTGTAATCAGTGCTTATTTGTCCTTTCTGTCACATGCTTTACTGAAACTGGTGTATTACAATAAAGGGGGCGTACTTTTTATTCCCATAATTTTGCAAATTGTAACTTCTAAATAGGGTTGCACCGAATCCAGGATTCAGTTCGGTATTTGGCCAGGATTCAACCGAATCCTTGTGCTTGGCCTAAACTAATCCAATTCCTTGAAATTGTTTGACTTTTAGTCACAAAACAAGGAAGTAAGGAAAAATTTTTTAACTGTGTGTGCAAATTAGGGTTTGTTCACCTTTAAATCTTCTAGGGGGTTATTTATCAATATCCAAAAAATAAATAATTATTTTCTGAAATAAACTGCCCATGGATGATTTCACCTTTATTATCAATACATTTTCCCGAAAAATTCCAATGTGGGAAAAAAATCTTGAAAATTAGACAAAATTCGAATCATATGAATTTTTCTAATTTTTGCAAGAAAACCTCAAAATCTTCAGATTATTGAACGAAACTCAGCGCAGATCAGTATATCTTCAGGAATTCTCCCATTGACATATACAAACTCGGCATGTCTGAGATGCCGGATTTTCGGATTCTGAATTTTTCCATCCTCAGGGTATAATAAATCCCAAGTTATTTAGCGGCTCTCTAGTTTGCATTTTCAGCAATCTGGTTGGTTGGTAGGGTCCAAATTACCCTAGCAACCATGCAATAGGAAAGGTCCTACAGCCTTACAGAGCTACAGGGGTCAGTGACTCCCATCTGAAAGCTGGAATGAGAGTCAGAAGAAAAATGAAAATAATGCAAAAACTATAAAAAATTAATAAGGAAGACCTTGCTTAGAATTGGCCATTATAGAACATACTAAAAGTTAACTCAAAGACGAACCACCCCTTTAAGATTCGTTTCAGTATTTGGGGGTTAAGATGAATCCAAAATAGTGAATATGGTGCTTCCCAATTTCTAACGAGCAGGACCCTCTTTACCTGTATCAATTAGGCTTTTGACTGACCACTGTGTTTGTACTCTATAAGCACAAGCTAAAAATGACAAATCTATTTACAGTCATATGAAAAAGTTTGGGAACCCCTCTCAGCCTGCATAACAGTGGTATTTTATCTTTTATTTCCCAGGAACATCTGAGTCCTGGGGTGTTTTCTGAACAAAGATTTGTAGTGAAGCAGTATTTAGTTGTATGAAATTAAATCAAGTCAAAAACTGGCTTCACAAAAATTTGGGTACCCTTGTAATTTTGCTAATTTGAATGCATGTAACTGCTCAATACTGATTACTGGCAACACCAAATTGGTTGGATAAGCTCGTTAAGCCTTGAAATTCATAGGCAGGTGTGTCCAATCATGAGAAAAGGTATTTAAGGTGACCAATTGCAAGTTGTGCTTCTGTTTGACTCTCCTCTGAAGAGTGACAGCATGGGATCCTCAAAGCAACTCTCAAAAGATCTGAAAACAAAGATTGTTCAGTATCAGGGTTTAGGGAAAGGCTACAAAAAGCATCTCAGAGGTTTAAACTGTCAGTTTCAACTGTAAGGAATGGAATCAGGAAATGGAAGGCCACAGGCACAGTTGCTGTAAAACCCAGGTCTGGCAGGCCAAGAAAAATACAGGAGCGGCATATGCGGAGGATTGTGAGAATGTTACAGACAACCCAAAGATCATCTCCAAAGACCTGCAAGAACATCTTGCTGCAGATGCAGGTGTATCTGTACATTGTTCTACAATTCAGCACAATTTGCACAAAGAACATGTGTATGGCAGGGGGATGAGAAGCCCTTTCTGCACTCACACAAACACACTCGCTTGTTGTATGGAAAAGCTCATTTACACAACACACAGTCATTTTGGAACAAAGTGCTTTGGACTGATGAGATAAAAATTAAGTTATTTGGTC
This sequence comes from Xenopus laevis, assembly GCF_017654675.1. Classification (NCBI taxonomy): domain Eukaryota; kingdom Metazoa; phylum Chordata; class Amphibia; order Anura; family Pipidae; genus Xenopus; species Xenopus laevis. Next base: position 5,957,783 of record NC_054380.1, read on the forward strand.
ATAACAAAAAGCACTTTGCATGGCGGAAGAAGAACACCACATTCCAAGAAAAACACCTGCTACCGACTGTCACATTTGGTGGAGGTCCCATCATGCTGTGGGGCTGTGTGGCTAGTTCAGGGACTGGGGCTCTGGTTAAAGTCAAGGGTCGGATGAATTCAACCCAATATCAACAAATTCTTCAGGATAATGTTCAAGCATCAGTCACAAAGTTGAAGTTACGCTGCAGGGGTTGGATATTCCAACAAGACAATGACCCTAAATACACTTGGAAACCTACAAAGTCATTTATGCAGAGGGACAAGTACAATATTCTGGAATGGCCGTCACAGTCCCCCGACTTGAATATCAAAGAAAATCTATGGGATGATTTGAAGCAGACTGTCCATGCTCGGCAGCCATCACATTTAACTGTAGAGATTTTGTATGGACGAATGGTCAAAAATACCCACATCCAGACACTCATCGAAGACTATAGGAGGCGTCTAGAGGATGTTACATTTGCAAAAGGAGCTCAACTAAATATTTAATATCTCTGTTGGTGCCCAAATTTATGCACTTGTCTAATTTTGTTATGGTGCATATTGTATATTTTCTGTTAATCCAATAAACTTTATGTCACTGCTGAAATACTACTGATTCCATAAGGCATGTTATATATTGAAAGGAAGTTGCTACTTTGAAAGCTCAGCCAATAATAAAACTCCAAAGAATTAAGAGGGGTTCCCAAACTTTTTCATATGACTATATCCAGATATAAAATTGATATTCATAGTGTTTCATGTGTCTAATCTAGATATCCAATTTCCGACAAAGCAGCACTGTCTGGCCTACATGCCTAAATGACACTGGCAGTATCAATGAAAAGAACACATTCCTAATTAAGGCAATGTTTTTCATGCAATTCCCCCAGGGAAACACGTCCTTGATCCAGTAATATCTTTGCATCACTTCCACATCTTCTCGCAATGCCTGAAGTGCTCAGTTCACACCTGCTAATAAACTTCCTCAAACTTTCAGGCGCACAATTACCAGTGAGGGCCTATGCCAGACTGAAGCTTAGCTAAATAAAAGCTCAATTTTAGGGATAATGTTACTGGCACATTTTCTTGCAAATAAAACGCTGAAATGGAAGCAAGCTGGCTGCCTGTACATGTCATTTTTGGGTGAAATTAGCAATGGTAGTCAGGTTTAGCAGAGCATCAGGAGCAAACACAAGTTTAGTAGTACTTATCTGTTATCTACTATGTATCCTGTGCTTTAATGGCTGCCCCCATGGCTACGCAGCAGCTTGTTTATATAAACTATAGTAGTACTTATCTGTTATCTACTGTGTATCCTGTGCTTGAATGGCTGCCCCCATGGCTACACAGCAGCTTGTTTATATAAACTATAGTAGTACTTATTTGTTATCTACTGTGTATCCTGTGCTTGAATGGCTGCCCCCATGGCTACACAGCAGCTTGTTTATATAAACTATAGTAGTACTTATCTGTTATCTACTGTGTATCCTGTGCTTGAATGGCTGTCCCCATGGCTACACAGCAGCTTGTTTATATAAACTATAGTAGTACTTATCTGTTATCTACTATGTATCCTGTGCTTTAATGGCTGCCCCCATGGCTACACAGCAGCTTGTTTATATAAACTATAGTAGTACTTATCTGTTATCTACTGTGTATCCTGTGCTTGAATGGTTGCCCCCACGGCTACACAGCAGCTTGTTTATATAAACTATAGTAGTACTTATCTGTTATCTACTGTGTATCCTGTGCTTGAATGGCTGCCCCCATGGCTACACAGCAGCTTGTTTATATAAACTATAGTAGTACTTATCTGTTATCTACTGTGTATCCTATGCTTGAATGGTTGCCCCCATGGCTACACAGCAGCTTGTTTATATAAACTATAGTAGTACTTATCTGTTATCTACTGTGTATCCTGTGCTTGAATGGTTGCCCCCATGGCTACACAGTAACTTGTTTATATAAACTATAGTAGTACTTATCTGTTATCTACTATGTATCCTGTGCTTTAATGGCTGCCCCCATGGCTACACAGCAGCTTGTTTATATAAACTATAGTAGTACTTATCTGTTATCTACTGTGTACCCTGTGCTTGAATGGCTGCCCCCATGGTTACACAGCAGCTTGTTTTTATAAACTATAGTAGTACTTATCTGTTATCTACTGTGTATCCTGTGCTTGAATGGCTGCACAGCAGCTTGTTTATATAAACTATAGTAGTACTTATCTGTTATCTACTGTGTATCCTGTGCTTGAATGGCTGCCCCCATGGTTACACAACAGCTTGTTTATATAAACTATAGTAGTACTTATCCGTTATCTACTGTGTATCCTGTGCTTGAATGGCTGCCCCCATGGCTACGCAGCAGCTTGTTTATATAAACTATAGTAGTACTTATCTGTTATCTACTGTGTATCCTGTGCTTGAATGGCTGCCCCCATGGCTACACAGCAGCTTGTTTATATAAACTATAGTAGTACTTGTCTGTTATCTACTGTGTATCCTGTGCTTGAATGGCTGCCCCCATGGCTATACAGCAGCTTGTTTATATAAACTATAGTAGTACTTATCTGTTATCTACTGTGTATCCTGTGCTTGAATGGCTGCCCCCATGGCTACACAGCATCTTGTTTATATAAACTATAGTAGTACTTATCTGTTATCTACAGTTTATCCTGTGTGTATTCCTGGGCAGCAAGAAGTGGAACAAGGGGACAAGACTATTGGGGTTTTTGCAGAAATTTTGAATAGATCAGCCTGAAACAATATTTTTTAAAGCTCACAATGTGCAAAATACTGCATGGCATCATATAAATGAGTGCAAATAGGCACAAGTACACAGTATTTTTAATCGGTGCATCTCTATGGGCAGATTTGTACCTAGCAATTTTTAAATGAACCCCCATATGTTGTATATTAAACAAATGTTCATTTTATAATAGAATTACGAGCCCTGTACAAAGTAATGTTTCATATTCATTGAAAACAGGGAGTCTCCAAAATATGATGTAAGGCATGACTGAATTCCTCCATTATACAATGCTCAGATTTTCCCTAAAGCAGCATGACACACACACTGGCTGATTCTTGTTTCAGATGCTGGTTCTGTAAATCACTTGGAAATAATATTGACATTTCTTTCATATCAGCTTAATTATTTTGGAGACAAACATTAAACATATAGTGATACATTGTCTTGTAAAATAAATATATATATATATATATATATATATATATATATATATATATATATATATATATATATATATATATATATATAATTTTATTAAACTGTCAAAAACAAATGGCATTAATATGTAGCCATGTTTTTCAAAAGCATTTGTGTACTTGGCAATGTCAGTGGTGGTCCCACCTTAACAACCTTAAAGGAATAGTTCAGTGTGAAAATAAAAACTTGGTACATAGATAGGCTGTGCAAAATAAAAAAATGTTTCTAATATAGTTAGTTAGCCAAAAATGTAATGTATAAAGGCTGGAGTGAACAGATCTCTAATAAAACAGCCAGAACACTACTTCCTGCTTTTCAGCTCTCTAACTCTGAGTTAGTCAGTGACTTGAAGGGGGGCCACATGGTACATAACTGTTCAGTGAGTTTGTAATTGATCCTCAGCATTCAGCTCAGATTCAAAAGCAACAGATATGACCCATGTGGCCCCCCCTCAAGTCTCTGATTGGTTACTGCCTGGTAACCAGGGTAACCAGTCAGTGTAAACCAAGAGAGCTGAAAAGCAGGAAGTAGTATTCAGACTGACATGTTATACATCAAATCACTCCAGCCTTTATACATTACATTTTTGGCTAACTAACTATATTAGAAACATTTTTTATTTTGCACAGCCTATATATTTACCCAGTTTTTATTTTTATACTGAACAATTCCTTTAAGTGTTATGTTGGAAGCTGCATGGCAATCTCAAATGATATCCAGTGCCCATGGTCTACAGCACTACAACTATGACATATTAGGGATCAATTATGACTGCAAGCCCTTGTGTCTTTTACCCACAATGCAGCCTTGCCATCACCAGGTAGTGCTGCACCTGATAAAGCTTTGATGATGCATTAAAACGTTGGTGGGAAAATATCCCAATGCTCAATGACAAAGAATATGGATTTCCCAGTACAACGGGTCTTCAGAGAATATAGAAAATGTCCTATTAGGTCATCCTCGTGTGTAATGGGCCCGGATGCCTTGGGCAACAGCACAGAACAAGTGTATCAGATGTTGCCAGGCCTGTTTAACACAATTAACGAACATCACCGAGCAATTATCTAGGGTTTAATATTACATCAAAAGCACTGGGGGCTGTACATTTCAGTAGCTGGAGAAGTTGCTCAGACGACTTTGTAGTCCTGGCCATTGAAATAATTACGTGCCTTTTGAAGTTATGGCTAAGCACTTGTGCAGAGAGGTCAGCAGGCAGAGCATCTTTTATTCTAAATGAACATTTAAAATGTTTCCATTGATAGATAAAACCATTTAAAGCAATTTGTTCAAGATTTTATGGGGGTTATACCATATTAACACAATGTTAAAAACCTTTAAGGGCAGAGACACACGCTGCAATTCGGGGAGATTAGTCGCCCCTCCCCAAACTGCCTCCCCTGCCTTCCTACAGTCTGCCGGCTCACGAGGCAACTTTGGGCGACTTCTGAAAACGAAGCGCTCTGAGTGCCATCCCGCCGGCGATTTTCATTCTAGCCGATGGGAAGGCATGGTAACCAGTTCGGGGAGATTGACTTCGGTAAAATTAAGCAATGCGGGTGCCATCCTGCCGGCGATTTTCATTATAGCCGGCGGGAAGGCAGTTCGGGGAGATTAGTCGCCCCGAAGAAGAGGAGATTTGTCGCAGCTTGTCTCTCTGCCCATAAATTCATTATCACACCTTAGGGTTCATATGTTACGTTAATTAAAGTGAACAGTGTTATAAAAAAAAGCCCAATATGCCATTGCAATTGCATCTACCTCAATCTGGCACAAAAGCATTTTGGGGCAAAAATGAAGCCCGTTCTGTAAGAGGCAGCACATGGGCAGGATATGCACATCCTCCCTTTAATACCATTAATTAAAGGAATTGTTCAGTATAAAAATAAAAACTGGGTAAATAGACAGGCTGTGCAAAATAAAAAATGTATCTAATATAGTTAGTTACCCAAAAATGTAATGTATAAAGGCTGGAGTGAGTGGATGTGTAACATAATAGCCAGAACACTACTTCCTGCTTTTCAGCTCTCTTGCTTTCCACTGATTGGTTATCAGGCAGTAACCAATCAGCGACTTGAGGGGGGGAGCACATGGGTTAAACCTGTTGCTTTTGAATCTGAGCTGAATGTCAAGGATCAATTACAAACTCACTGAATAGTTATGTCCCATGTGGCCCCCCTTATAGTCACTGACTAACTCAGTGAGCTGAAAAACAGGAAGTAGTGTTCTGGCTATTATGTTACACATCCAGTCACATTGGCTGCTATAGGTAACTGCCCATGGCAAATTTGCCCAGTGTTGATAAATGAGCCCCACTGTAAATAACCGGTGGTAAAATCTACATATCGCAAAGTCGCCCGAAGTTTCCTCCGAAGGCAACTTTGGAAGATTGAAGCAAAGTGTTTTTTTTACCGCCAGCAATTTCAGTTATTTCCATTGGAGAAGCTTTTTCGTGAGATCTGTCGTTTGCAGTCATGCAAATCTCCACCCTTAGGTACAGGGCTCCCCATGCACCTAACTGCACTTCACCTTACTCTTAACTAGTGTTGCTTGGGCAGGCCCCCTGAAACTCGCAGGTTTGAGCTGGTAAATCACCCTTGTTTAACAGATTGTGGCATCTATTTGTCTTCTGCCAACTGTCGGTTTTTAATTTATTTGCACCCTCCAGGGCAGGGCAGGTATATAGGGAACGAGGGGCTAGACATGGGTTGTCAGAGGGCAGGATAGGGTCAACCAGCTCCTACTTCGTCTCAACTTCGGCTCCTACTTCGTCGCAACTTCGCCGCAACTCGGCTCCTACTTCGCCGCAACTCGGCTCCTACTTCGGCGCAACTCGGCTCCTACTTCGGCGCAACTCGGCTCCTACTTCGGCGCATATCGGCTCCTACTTCGCCGCAACTCGGCTCCTACTTCGCAGCAACTCGGCTCCTACTTCGCCGCAACTCGGCTCCTACTTCGGCGCAAATTGGTTTGTATTACTTTGCAGGTGATCAGAGAATTACGGAATGTATCCACTATACCTATATCAGGATATAACTGCACTGCATTCTTTATGAGGCCTATTAAGAAACGGGTAGTTTAGAAAACATTTTGGTGAATGTAACAAAGGCCGTGTATGTTGTTTATACAAAATAATATAGAAATGCCTGAGACATTACAGGCTTCCTGGATTTTATGGTGCCGCTTTGTCCCACCTTTGGAAGGAATACATGCTTATGTGCTTTTTCCTATCATTGCCTAGCAGAATTAACATCTGTGCTTTTTTCTGTTACTAATTAATAAAAGCTTGTGCATAATGCTGACAAAATGAACATACTATGGGGAAAAAAGAGAGAAGAAGCAAAATGGAACTATACTATTTTCAAGACCTCAAAAGAGAAGTGAAAACTAAATTCATACAAGAAGTTTATTTTTGTTCTAACTCTTGGTTCTGCACAAATGATGATTTTTAATAAAATATTGGCTAATGGGGAGCAACCTCATATGCTGATAAAGACATTTTATCTAAATGTAATTCTCCTTTTAGTTGTACATTATACCTAAGTTCATCGGAACCCAGATAGTGAGGATCTATGTAGATATGTGTTACACCAGCAATTATGAGCAAATGGTCGCTACCTTTCACGTTCTTTTGCCCGTGAGGTTATTCGGAAATCGGATATTTCCGTAATTTGGGTCTACATACCTTAAGTCTAAGCAAATAAAAGTTAAACAAACCCAATAGGCTGGTTTTTCCTCCAATAAGGATTAATTATATCTTAGTTGGGATCAAGTACAAGCTACTGTTTTCTTATTACACAGAAAAAGGAAATCATTTTTTATAATATGGGTTATTTGGATAAAATGGAGTCTATGGTCGATGGCCATTCCATAATTCGGAGCTTTTCAGATAGCGGGTTTCTGGGTAACGGATCCCATGCCTGTACAAAGCTCACAAAATGTTAGCAAAGACCCAACTGCATGTCCCAGCACAATTTTCTTTTCGTTTCAATAAGAAGTGATCCTAATCCAAAGCAAACGGTGGAGTTGACTAAAGCACACCATGACAAAAAACAAATGTTGTTCCATTAGAAATCAGTACAGGTGTGGTATCCGTTATAATTTCTAAATTAATCAAAATTTAAATTATTTCCCTTTTTCTCTATAATAATAATAAAACAGTAGCTTGTACTTGATCCCAACTAAGATATAATTAATCCTTATTGGAAGCAAAACCAGCCTATTGGGTTTATTTCATGTTTAAATAATTTTCTAGTAGACTTCAGGTATGAAGATCCAATACAGAAAGCTCTGTTATCCAGAAAACCCTAGGTCGAAAGAATTCTGGTCCCTGTAATTCAAAATGCCCTTTAAATGTTGGCCGCATATCATTTTTTATTTAAATTAGAACTCAGTATATTTAAAAGAGGATTTCTTTTTAAAGGTATGTAAATCTCTATATTTCCTCAGAAATACTTAAGTATGGGATCCATTATCCAGAAGCTCCAAATTACTGAAAGGCCATCTCCCATAGACTCCATTTTAATGAAATCATTCAATTTTTAAAAGAAAATTCCCTTTTCACTGTAATAAAAAAACAGTAGCTTGCGCTTGATCCCAACTACGGTAAGATATAATTAATCCTTATTGGAGGCAAAACAATCCTATCAGGATTAAATTAATGTTTAAATTATTTGTATTTAGCAGACTTTAGGTATGAAGATTTACGGAAAGATCCCTTATTTGGAAAACCCCAAGTGCCAAGCATACTGGGTAAAACAGGTCCCATACCTATATTAATATTTTTTTCTTTTATTAATGCAAAACTCCCTAAAGGCTACATGAAAAAAAAAAAAAAAATTCTCACTCACCTTTCAAAATCAGTGGGCTAGCCTGAGTGTATTCCTTACGTTTCAACTGGCCCGGCTGCTTGCGACTATCAATATACTCTTTCACCCTCGAATCAAGCGTCTCTCTCACAAGAGTACAAACCTCCTGAAATCAATATATTCATTTTACTCAAACAATATATGAGGAACAAATATAAAAGTTGTTCTTCAATCTTAAAGTGATACTGACAATCAAAAAATTCCTTTTCAAAATATTAAAGGGGAACTCCCCAGAAACATAACTTAAGCTTTTTGAAAAGTAAACCTAATTTCAAGCAACTTTGCAATATACATTGATTAAAATATATGCAGACTTTTCATGATTTTTAATGGTTTCTGACAGTTCCCTTATAAATTAATCTTTATTGGAAGCAAAACAATCCTTGGGTTTAATTAATGCTTAAATGACTGTTTTAGTAAACTTAAGGCATGGAAATCCAAATTACAGAAAGATCCATTCTACAGAAACCCCGAGCATTCTGCATAACAGGTCCCAAACCTGTAATTTGTCTGGTTAAAGGTTTATGTTTGTGAGTAAAGTTGTCTTTATAGGAGCAAGCAGGCTATGAGTGGGATGGCCCTGAAGGACAATTAAGATTTGGTAAGTCTCATACAGGTATGGGATCCGTTATCCGGAAAGCACCAAATTACGGAAAGGCTGTCTCCCAGACTCCCATTTTATCCAAATTTTTTAAAATGATTTCCTTTTTCTCTGTAATAATAAAACAGTAACTTGTACTTGATCCCAACTAAGATATAATTAATCCTTATTGGAAGTAAAACCAGCCTTTTGGGTTTATTTAATGTTTATATGATTTTCTACTAGACAAAGTCTGAAGAGCCAAATTACAGAAGTTACGTTAGGGCAGAGACAGATGAGAAAATTCGTGGAGATTTAGTCGCCTGGCGACAAACTTCTTCCTATTGGATTATCTGGATTTTTCAATGTAATTGAGCCGGAGGACAGAACCAAATTATGGGGGGGATTAAAGGGATACTGTCATGGGAAAAAAATTTTTTTTTCAAAATGAATCAGTTAATAGTGCTGCTCCAGCAGAATTCTGCACTGAAATCCATTTCTCAAAAGAGCAAACAGATTTTTTTATATTCAATTTTGAAATCTGACATGGAGCTAGACATATTGTCAATTTCCCAGCTGCCCCTGGTTATGTGACTTGTACTCTGATAAACTTCAGTCACTCTTTACTGCTGTACTGCAAGTTGGAGTGATATCACCCCCCTCCCTTTTCCCCCCCAGCAGCCAAAAAAAGAACAATGGGAAGGTAACCAGATAACAGCTCCCTAACACAAGTTAACAGCTGCCTGGTAGATCTAAGAACAACACTCAATAGTAAAAACCCATGTCCCACTGAGACACATTCAGTTACATTGAGAAGGAAAAACAGCAGCCTGCCAGAAAGCATTTCTCTCCTAAAGTGTAGGCACAAGTCACATGACTGGGGGCAGCTGGGAAATTGACAAAATGTCTAGCCCCATGTCAGATTTCAAAATTGAATATAAAAAAATCTGTTTGCTCTTTTGAGAAATGGATTTCAGTGCAGAATTCTGCTGGAGCAGCACTATTAACTGATGTGTTTTGAACAAAAACATGTTTTCTGGTGACAGTATCCCTTTAAGTAAAACAATGTGTAGATGGCCTGCTTTCCACAATATAATAAACTAGATTTCTAGGTATCGAACCCTTTATTCAGAATGCTCAGGAAATGGGGTTTTCCGTATAATGGATCTTTCCGTAATTTGGATCTTCATACCTTAAGTCTAGTAGCAAATCATGTAAACATTAAATAAACCCAATAGGCTGGTTTTGTTTTCATTAAGGATTAATTATATCTTAGTTGGGATCAAGTACAAGCTACTGTTTTATTATTACAGAGAAAAAGGAAATCATTTTTAAAAATTTGGATTATTTGATTATAATGGTGTCTATGGGAGACACAAAATCGCAAAGTCTTTATTTAGGAAAAAAACTTACCGAATCTCCGCTTGCGCTCCTCTTCAGAAAAGGCGATCAGGTGATCCATTGTGCTGCGCTCAATTTCTCCTCCCTGGCTATCTCCTATAATGAAGCCAGGGAGGAAAAATCGAGTGCCGCATGATGGATCACCTGATCGCCTTTTCTGAAGAGGAGCGCAAGCGGAGATTCGGTAAGTTATTTCTAAATAAAGACTTTGCGATTTTAACATTTAATATCTGTTGGTGGGGTTTTTTTCGTCGTATACAAACACATTTTTAAAAAAAAATGTTGATGTTACTGATCCTTTAATAAATGTGCCTCTTAAAGGGCACCAATCATGACCAAAATCATTTACTAAGTAAATACACTATGTGAAAGTTCAAGAAATTCCGATTTTTAAAACAGTTAGAATTGTTTGTATAATGTAAATAATCAGCTCACTATTCCTTCTGCAAGATCTCCCCTATCTCCCCTGCAGTTCTAGCTGAGGCAGCCATCTTGGATTTCACTGGCTCCCCCTACCTATATCTTCCCAGCCAACTGTAGCTCTGAAATCTCGCACATGCTCAGTTGAAATTCCTTGCTTGCTTATCAACCCTAAGCTATTTTAAGATCAGCCAAACCTGTGTGTTAGCTGCTGTTCAGTAGTGCTGCCACCTGCTGGAAGTTAGTGTGTGTCAAGATAGGGAAATCTCCTGATACGTCCAGGGGTGCGCCGCCAATGAGGCGAGTTGAGTAACTCGTCTCAGATGGCAACGTAGGAGAGGTTTCCAGGGGCGGCAAAAAGCCGCTCCTGGTACCTTTAAGAGCCAAATTTCCATTTTTTAAACCGAAATTCGGCTTTACTATTGCGAGAGAGCGCAATTGCGCTCTTCGCATTAGTGTTCCTGCTGGCGAGGGAGGGGCGGCATTGAAGGAGCCGCCTCAGGCGGCGCTGTAAGTAGAATCGGCGCTGGATACGTCTAGTGTAGGAGTTTACTAAAACAAGGCATTCTGCATAGAATACTCAAAGCAGTGTTACAATCTGAGCATGCTCCTGAAATTTGCATATTAAAGTCACAGTATGGCCTCCCTCAGTGAAAGAACCCATTTGACAAAGTAAGGGATTTTTTTAAAACCTGCAGTTTTTTTAAAAAAAACTATATATGTAGTTTGATTAAACGTGTTTAGCTTGTACTGGTCAGATTGTTAATATGTGTTTGATTATGGCTGTGATAGGTGCCCTTTAATGTAATGTTAACAAGGCATGGAGTAAAGTCCAGTGTTAGAAACTATAAGTAAAGTGATGCATTTATGAGAAAGAGCAGTATAAAGGGAGTCAGTAAGTAAAGGGAACACATGCCTAATAACAATCCCTTAGGAGCTGTTAGAACTCCCAGTAGTCCCAACATAACAATGAAAATAATAAGATCTGAGCAAATCAGGGCAGTCCAATTTCTTCCCTGTGGCTACGGGCTTTTGAAGTTGAAATGGTTTTGTTGTACCTCCTTCTCATGGTCAGAAAACCAGCTGGTGTCTTTACTGGTGCCTTGAGGCAAAACTTGAAGATCCACCAGAACGGCGAAGTTCCCACACTGCAAAACAAAGGATGAAACCTTTAGGATGTTGTAATGTACAAGTAACATAAAAAGGAAGTCGCCATCCAGAAGTCATTCTAAACCTCTAATTCAAAAGGAACACATCAAATTACATGATTACCTGACCCACTGCTGGAAGTGGCCATTAGCTTTGCAGTCATTGAAAGACCTGCTGGAACTTTTCAATTAAAGGACAAGGAAAGTTAAACTAAAGTAGGTAGAAATGTTGTACATAATGTTTTGTGCTTCTGTACCAGCCCAAGGCAACCACAGCCCTTTAGCAGTAAAGATCTGTGTCTCCAAAGATGCCCCAGTAGCTCCCCATCTTCTTTTCTGCTGATTCACTGATTCACATGCTCTGTGCTGCTGTCACTTACTGAGCTTAGGGAGCCACTCACAATATACAGTACACATAGAATAGAAATGTCACAATATAAGGCTGATTAGTAATTAATACACATAATTACTACAGGGCAGCACAGAAACCAGTTCCATTAGCATCAGAATTGAATAATCAGCAAACCTGTAGCATCAGCTTATATTACAGCCAGGGAAGCTCATTTTCTGCTGGATAATTAGTGACGAGCCCTAAGCTTAGCTTCTCAACAGCCAATCAGAGCCCACTGAGCATGTGAGTGTCACAGACACTTTCCAAGATGGTGACCCCCTGTGACAAGTTTGAAGTCCTGGATCATTGCTGCTATTGACAAGCTCAAACTTTAGCCTTGTGCAATAAGTTCACTATATAAAATATGACGTTTTTAACCACATTTATTTTCAGGGTTTAGTTCTCCTTTAAAGGAACGGTTCACCTTTGAGATAACTTTTAGTATTACAGAAAGTGATATTCTGAGACAATTTGTAATTGTTTTTAATTTTTTATCATTTGTGGTTTTTGAGTAATTTAGTTTTTTATTCAGCAGCTCTCCAGTTTGCAAATTCAGCAATCTTGTTGCTAGGGTCCAAATTCCCCTAGCAACCACTGATTTGAATAAGAGACTGGAGAATGAATAGGAGAGTGCAATAAACTAATTTTTAGACTTTTTTTTTAGACTTTTAAAAAATCTCAAATTTTTCTGAATTTATTAAACCCTGAGGATGGAAAAGTCAGAATCAGAAAATCCGGCATCTCAGACCTGTCAAGGTTGCACATAAGTCAATGGGAAAAGTCCCAATGATTTTTTAATGTGCGCTGGGTTTCGTGCAATACCCTGAAGTTTTCAGGTGAAAATTCCAAAACAAATAGTGAAAATCAGACGGAAAAATCTAAAAAAAAATCATGAAAATCCCGCAAAGCAAATTTTCGGAAAATGTAATAATAATCGTAAAAAACCTGAGCGGATTTGATCGGCGTTTGTAGCACAAAATATTGAGATAAATTCAGACTTTGATAAATAACCGCCTATATGTGAAGCCTTACAGAGCATTTATTTTTTAGAAGGGGTCAGCGACACCCATGTAAAAGCTGCAAAGATTCAGAAGAAAAAGGCAAATAATTAAAAAACTATAAAAATATAAATAAGGAAAACCAATTGAAAAGTTGCTTAGCATTGGCCAATCTATAACATACTAAATGTTACCTTTAATCTGAACCACCCCTTTAAGCCTGGGAAATGGAAAAGCAAACGATGCGCCGAGGACCAATTGCCCGTTTAAAAGCACCATTACAAGGTATTACCGAACAGGTATGCAGAATAGCGATGGGCAATTTGGACGACGGCGCAATTTCGCCAAAAACGGACGCCGGCGTCAAAAATGGGCCTTTGGTGTTGTTTCACTAATTTTTCGCCGTTTCGCGGGAAATTCGAGAATTTTCCGGCGAAGCGAAACGCCCCAAATTCGCCCATCACTAATGCAGAATTTTCGTCACCTGGGGTTTTCCGGTAAAGTGTCCTTTCCATACCTTAAAAATTCCTCAAGCGGAATTTCGGTAAGTTTGTTAATTAACAATTTTTTTTTATATATAAATTTGTTAATGATTACTGATTTATTTAATTATATCTTAATTTGGATCAAGTACAAGGTACTGTTTTATTATTACAGAGATATGGGAATTAATTTTTATAAAACTTGAATATTTTGATTAAAATGGAGTCTATGGGGTCGACCTTCTGGAGCTTTCTGGATAACGGGTTTCCAGATATTGGATCCTATACCTGCATTAAAATTGTAATGGCATCCTTAAAAAGACAACTCCATTAGTGACATACTGTATTGTAGTCATAGGCCATTGGCTGTGAAACTTCCCCTTTAAATTGACTGAATCTTAGAAATATCTTTTTATATTTTTGCATCATTTTATTTTTTTTACATTTGCCTTCCTATACTAAATACTAAAATACTGGTTATTACACAATTAATTCACATTTCATCTGCTTACTTCTACCTTATTTAGATTTAATTCACAAATGAATGTAAAATTGCCCAGAGACCTCTTCTAATAATAGCTTTTGCAATTATTAATTTTTATTACCTAGCTTTCAAGATATTCCTCATTTAAACTGCAAACATGATGAATGGTGAGCAACACTGCCACTTGCTGGTCACTTTGGCCGACTGTCGGCTGAAAATGAATTTTTTCTTGGAAAAGGAACATCTTGTGACGTTAGAAAATTATGGGAATCATCTGATATTTTTAAGATTTTTTTTAAAGGGATTCTGTCATGATTTTTAGGATGTCGTTTTTATTTCTAAATGACACTGTTTACACTGCAAATAATTCACTCTACCATATAAAATGTAATTACTGAACCAGCAAGTGTATTTCTTGTAATTTATAATATTGGTGTGTAGGTGCATCTCAGGTCATTTTGCCTGGTCATGTGATTTCAGAAAGAGCCAGCACTTTAGGATGGAACTGCTTTCTGGCAGGCTGTTATTTCTCCTACTCAATGTAACTGAATGTGTCTCAGTGGGACCTGGATTTTACTATTGAGTGCTGTTCTTAGATCTACCAGGCAGCTGTTATCTTGTGTTAGGGAGCTGCTATCTTGTTACCTTCCCATTGTTCTGTTGTTTGGCTGCTGGGGGGGAAAGGGAGGGGGTGATATCACTCCAACTTGCAGTACAGCAGTTAAGAGTGACTGAAGTTTTATCAGAGCACAAGTCACATGACTGGGGGTAGCTGGAAAACTGATAATATGTCTAGCCCCGTGTCAGATTTCAAAATTAAATATTAAAAAATCAGTTTGCTCTTTTGAGAAATGAATTTCAGTGCAGAATTATGCTAGAGCAGCACTATTAACTAGTGCGTTTTTTTTCCAAATGACAGTATCCCTTTAAGGAAAATCTTTTTGAGCCAGATGTTGCCAGTTAGCTGTTCTAAAATGCATTCTATTTGAAAATGGCTAATATCTTGAAAACTACAAAAAAAAATACTCCGTAATTAGTGATAAATTAAATAAACTGGTGCAATGCAGCACCTGGCTTAGCATTCCCTCTATACATGTGAATTATGTCTATGAGTAACGAGTAATGCAAATGCGCATTTCTAAGAGCAGCACCATCGTTATGACCTCGTCATGCTCTGGAGACACTCGGTTAGGTTTGGGGTGGCAAAGGGAAATGGTCTTTGGAAAATCCTAAGGTTTAAATCAGTCAGCTGCAATCACGGGAAGTTAGATGTGAATTTTTTGGTCAGCCACAAACTTGCAGCAGGCCGAGTTATCCTCGTCATCAAAACTATGGAGTATAAAATCCTGTAAGCGGATCATTCTGTAGCTTCTAATGTAACAAACAAGCCGGAGTGCAACACGCTCAGACTGATTCGCTGGGAACGTCCGACTAACAGAATGCGGCAATTATGTGGGGAACTAAAGGAAGTAAAACAGTTAAGTATGTAATTACTGGTTGGTCGCAGAAAAGCCGTAACCCGTGGCCTGAAAACAAGTCTGCTCTCGGCTAATGAGAAGCTTTTTAATTTTCCTTCTAATAGTGGGAAGAATATGGAGGGGTTTTTTTAAATGCCAATTTAGCACAAAAATTCTAGGCATGCACCGAATCCAGGATTCAGTTCGGGATTCAGCCTTTTTCAGTAGGATTCAGATTCGGCCGAACCGAATCCGAATTTGCATATGCAAATTAGGCGCGGGGAGGGAAATTGTGTGACTTTTTGTAAAAAAATGTTTTTACAAAAAGTAAAAAATGTTTTCCCCTTCCCACCCCTAATTTGCATATGCAAATTAGGATTCGGTTCGATATTCGGCCTAATCTTTGGCGAAGGATTCAGAGGTTCGGCCGATGTCCAATCGGTGCATCCCTAAAAAATCCAACATTACATTTGAACTGGCAGCACTGGAATGATTGCAAGGAATATCAATGTGCAGATCTGCCGTCATTTCTAAAAGCTCCCCGTCTTCTTTTCTGCTGATTCACTGCACATGCTCTGTGCTGCTGTCACTTACTGAGCTTAGGGACCCACTCACAATATACAGTACACATAGAATAGAAATGTCACAATATAAGGCTGATTAGTAATTAATATACATAATTACTACATGGCAGCACAGAAACCAGTGCAATTAGCAACAGAATTGAATAATCAGCAAACCTGTAGCATCAGCTTATATTACAGCCAGGGAAGCTCATTTTCTGCTGGATAATTAGTGACGAGCCCTAAGCTTAGCTTCTCAACAGCCAATCAGAGCCCACTAAGCATGTGAGTGTCACAGACACTTTCCAAGATGGTGACCCCCTGTGACAAGTTTGAAGTCCTGGATCATTGCTGCTATTGACAAGCTCAAACTTTAGCCTCGTGCAATAAGTTCACTATAGAAAATATGGCATTTTTAGCCATATTTATTTTTACGGTTTAGTTCTCCTTTAAACTGGGTTCTTATACATATTATAGTTATAAAATGGTGTGGGGTTGAACCTATAATACCAAAGTGAAGTCTAAGGGTTTGTACTAGTAGATAACAGATTTATTGTTTTACTGCTCCTTTGTGTTTTAAGTATTTAAATCAAGGTTCCCAAATGTTCCCATTCCAGACGCTACTGCGCTACTGACACAGGGGAACAGTCAATAAGCCCCCCGCACTTACATTCATTTTGAGGAATCGGCAGAAATTATGTCAGGCACAACGCAAGGGCATCATTGGAACTGGAATTCTGTGAAAAAAATACTGCATTTTTGGGAAAATAAAAATGGTGATTGTGTTAAAAATAGGGATGCGCAGAATCCAGGATTCGGCCTTTTCCAGCAGGATTCGGATTCGTCCGAATCCTTCTGCACGCCCCAACCAAATTTGCATATGCAAATTAGGGGCAGAGAGGGAAATTGCGTGTCACAAAACAACAAAGTAAACTATTTTCCCCCTTCCCACCCCTAATTTGCATATGCAAATTAGGATTTGCAAAGGATTTGGGAGTTTGGCAAAATCCAAAATAGTGGATTCCACTTTATTCACTGCACTCGCAGGCTTAAACGACCCCTAATGACTAAAATGTTTGCACTTTATTATTTTCCCCTTGTCTTTACAGTGTTAAACATCTATATCTGTGGGGATCTCTTTTGTCTTTGAGTTTATGTGTCGTCTGGAAGCACTTGCAGAAAACTCTTGACTCGGTCTGAGAAATATCCAGTGGTGCCTGGGCAGGGAAAGGAATTTTAATCTACCATTGTGTTTTGCTTGATTTTTTATCAAGATTTGGCAATGCTGCTGAGATTATCATGTTGCTATAAAACAATAATAGTCACTTGGGAAGAATGACCTTTTTCCTTAAATGTTAAAGTCCATGACTAAAATCTCCCTTTCTTTTAAATTTAGATAAAAGTAAAGAAAAAGAATTAGAATTGAATGGTCACTAAAAGGGTGGGGTGAGCCACATGGTGCCGCACCTCTCACCTATTGGCACTTAGAGATATGAGTAGGACTGAACTAGTAGCACCACACCACGATTAACTCTTACGTTTATGCCTTTATGGGTTTTCAGGTGAAACCTTTGGTGCTGGGACACTGGTTAATTATTAGGGATGCACCAAATCCTGGATTCGGCCTTTTTCAGCAGGATTCGGATTCGGCCGAATCCTTCTGCCCGGCCAAACCGAATCCTAATTTGCATATGCAAACTAGGGATGCACCGAATGCACTATTTTGGATTCGGCCGAATCCTTTGTGAAAGAGCAAACAGATTTTTTTATATTCAATTTTGAAATCTGACATGGGGCTAGACATATTGTCAATTTCCCAGCTGCCCCAAGTCATGTGACTTGTGCTCTGATAAACTTCAGTCACTCTTTACTGCTGTACTGCAAGTTGGAGTGATATCACCCCCTCCCTTTTCCCCCCCAGCAGCCAAACAAAAGAACAATGGGAAGGAAGGTAACCAGATAACAGCTCCCTAACACAAGATAACAGCTGCCTGGTAGATCTAAGAACAACACTCAATAGTAAAATCCAGGTCCCACTGAGACACATTCAGTTACATTGAGAAGGAAAAACAGCAGCCTGCCAGAAAGCATTACTCTCCTAAAGTGCAGGCACAAGTCACATGACCAGGGGCAGCTGGGAAATTGACAAAATGTCTAGCCCCATGTCAGATTTCAAAATTGAATATAAAAAAATCTGTTTGCTCTTTTGAGAAATGGATTTCAGTGCAGAATTCTGCTGGAGTAGCACTATTAACTGATGCGTTTTGGAAAAAAAACATGTTTTCCGATGACAGGATCCCTTTAAGACCGTTTAAAGAAAAACAAAAAAAACCCATCTTATTGCCAAGACAAGTGCCAACTTAAGCAAGACAAAATTGCCACTTTCTTCTAACGACAACCTTATAAACCAGGTCATCCAGCGATTCTATTTTTTGCTTCTAATCACAAAACAAATAATTCTGGGTGCATTTTTAACACCAGGTCCCATTCTCCTAATGTCTTGATAACAACTCTGCATTAAATCACTCTCGGTTCCCAAGCTGCCTTTCACTGCCCCTTATCTCTAGTTGAATTTCACACTGTCAAACTGTGTTTTTCTAGGAAGAAGGCATTAGCAGAGATGAAAAATGTTGCTTAGCACCTCCTTGCCCTTTTAGCATTATTATTCCCGCTGTCAATTCTATTTAAAAAGAAAGCTGAAAGGTTTTCCAGCTGGTAGGGGAGATGGTGAAAGGTGCAGCAGTCATTACCAGCCATGCAGTAAGATACTCACAGTCCATTGTTAAAAGGAAAATAGACAGACACTAAGGGGCAGATTTATCAAGCGTCGAATTGAAAATTCGAATTTTCAATTTTTTTTTAGGTCAAAACTGTCAAATTCGACTAGGGAGTTGTTGACATTTGATTCGAGTTTTTAAAAAAATTTGAATTCAGTTTTCTAGAATTACCATACTCAGGCCCTTTAAGAACTCAAATTTGACTATTCACCGACTAAAACCTGCCAAATTGCTGTTTAAGTCAGTGGGAGAGGTCCAGGGATCAATTTGGAGTTGTTTGCAGCCCTCCTGACATTCGAGTTTTTTAAAAGTTGTAAAAATTTTATTTTTATTTTTTTTAATAAATTTAGATTTTCAAGTTTCAAACCTATGGGAGTTTTTAAAAACTCACATGAATTCAAAATTCAACCTTTGATAAATGTGCCTCTAAGGGACAGATTTATTATGGGTCAAATAGGAAATTAAAATTTTCAAATTGTTTTTTTTTTTTTTTTTTTTCGGTCAAAACTCACAAATTCGAATTGGAAATAATACAAACTCGATTCGAATTCATCAAAACTTTACCCTGGGAATAAATCAAATTTGACCCTGCTGACATTCAAGTTTTTTTTCAGAGAAAAAACTTGAATAGAGTTTTTTACATTTTAATCAAATTCTATTTGAATTTGATTTGAGTTTTCAGGTTGATCTCATTCATCTGAGTTGTAAAAATTAGATTTTTTTTTTAAATAATAAAAAACTATGGGAGTTTCAAACTTATGGGAGTTTTTAAAAAAACTCACATGAATTCAAAATTCAACCTTTGATAAATGTGCCTCTAAGGGGCAGATTTATTAAGGGTTGAATAGGAAATTAACATTTTCAAATTGTTTTTTTTTTTTTCGGTCAAAACGAATTGGAAATAATACAAACTCGATTCGAATTCATCAAAACTTTACCCTGGGAATAAATCAAATTTGACTATTCGCCCCCTAAAACCTGCCAAGTTCATGTTTAAGTCAATGGCAGAGGTCCAGTGACCCATTTGAAGATGTTAATTGCCTTCCTGACATTCGGAGAAAAAAATCGATTCGAGTTTAGGTGAATTCAAATCGAATTCGATTCGAGTTTTCGAGTCGGTAAAATTTGTTAGTTTTAGATGTTCTAATTGCTTCTTAAGTAACCTCCCAATCGAATTTCGAGTATATTCTAATTTATTAGAGCAAAAAAAAAAAAAAAAAAAAAAAAAACTCGCATGAATTTGAAATTCGACCTGATAAATGGGCCTCTATTTATTAGTATGTTTTACAAGACATTGTATGTGCACACTGGGCACATTGCTTTACCGAGGGGAATAGAATGATCTTTTTCTACCATATCATTGGCACCTTATACTCGACAACTTTGTCAACTAAAATTTTCTTCTCTATTTTAGTGGGCACTGAACAGGGACAAACAAAGCCATGCCAATCAGAACGAGCTCGCCTTCTTCTAGGAGAGACCTAGACTGTTTACATGTCTAAGTGCTGAGAGACTACTGCACGTGTGTGGTCCGACTCAGTATCAATTTGAATAAAACGAGCAATATGCCACACTTCAATGACAGAAGGGAAGAAGTAGTGGTGAGGCAGGGAACATGCATACAGCTCTTATGAACATTCTTCCATAAATGGGAATTTTATACACACACTTTTCCATGACTATAAAACTCAGAGGCAGCTAAGCCCAAACATTGAGTTTTTAGACAGAGAGGGTTCCAATAGGTAAAAAGCTACAAGGAGCAAATGCTTCTTAATGTTGGCAATGCATGTGGTAGAGTAAAGAAATAAAGGTAGAATATAATCCTAGGAGAGGAACAGTTTCATGAATTCCCAGAATCCTTAGTGAAATGTTAACTGATGTGATTGGTCAGCCTCTAAGCCACGCTCATAGGATAGGATAGGACAGGACCCTCAGCAACTTTGAGGCTGGGCAGGACTATACTGGATGACATAACATCTAAAACTTACTAGCCTCCATGCAAAGTGTTTTTAGAGCCCTCAAACATGATCCACTGGCCCTTTTACAGCCCAGAGCTCCCCCAACAGTCAGTGGCACAATGATGCAACAATTCAATACGTGTGTCAAAAATGTATTGTCTTCCCTAAGGTTTAAGCACCAGGGGCTAAAATAATTTTGCTATAAGGCCCAGTAACTTCTACTGAGACCACTGGGCCCACCTGCTGTATGTACCAATGATCAGCCAGGAAGTATATTTGGTGTGTCCATCACAATTATGGATGCACTGAATCCAGGATTCGGTTCGGGATTCAGCCAGGATTCAGTTCCATATTCAGCCACGAGTCAGCCTTTTTCAGCAGGATTCAGATTCGGCTGAACAGAATCCCAATTTGCATATGCAAATTAGGGGCGGGGGGGAAATCGTGTGACTTTTTGTCACATAACAAGTAAAAAAATTCCAGTTCCCACCCATAGGATTCGAATTGGTATTCGTCCAAATCTTTTGTGAAGGATTCGGGGGTTCTGCCGAATCCAAAATCCTAAGCACAATGCAGTGACTGATCCACCTTTATCAATGTAATGCTAGGGGGGTTGCATGGCACCGATACAGAACATTTATCCTCCATGCTCTAGACCAGGGGGTCCCCAACCGCCAGGCCACGGCCCAGTACTGGGCTGCAGACAGTCTTCGACTGGGCTGCCGAATTGGACGACGATATGCTGAATTAGACGCCCGCGCTCCAGAATTTGACGCCGACCCCTGCTCTAGACCAGTGGTCCCCAACCCGTGGCTCATGTAGTAGACAAGCAGTCAGCACAACGATTTTCACTCCTTTAGTGGGTGGTCCACGTCCACAAGTGGCCACTTTCCACTTGCACCACAAATCAACAAGAACTTCAGGACAGCACCAACAAAATTCTTTTATATTTAAAACGCCTTTATTCGTGCTTCACAGGGGCATCACGGCAACGTTTCAGGCCACATGGCCTTTTGTCAAGCTTTGAATGGGGCTCATGGGTAAAAAAAAAAGTTGGGGACCCTGCTCTAAAGTCTTAATACAATTATTTTCAGTGCACCCCCATTATTTACTTTCTGAGATAATTACATTCAAAGGACATTACAGTCTTTGCAACAGATAAATGCCACACAAGGAGCAGATACAGGTGTCTGCCATGTAACCCAACCTGTAGAAAGCCCAAATCACCAATAAATACAACAATCTCTCTTTCTCTCTGCAATCTGGAGTCATTGGATGAAATAATTTTCCAATATCCACAGCGTCTTTTATCTACTGGATTTCCTCAGCCCCGAATCATTTATGAACAGAGTGCTTTATACTACAGTTATGGAACCGATATCCGGAAAACCCCAGGGATCTTTTCCTAATATGCATCTTCATACTTTAAGTCTACTAGAAAATCATGAAAACAATTAAAAAAGCCTAATAGACTAATTAATCCAATGAGGATTAATTATATCTTAGTTGGGATCAAGTACAAGCTACTGTTTTATTATTACAGAAAAAAATTATATATGTTTTTAAAAATGTAATTACTTTGATAAAATGGAGTCTAAGGGAGATGGACTCCATAATTCAGAGGTTTTTGGATAAATTAGCAGATCTGGGCCAAATCTAGCTGATCTGGATTATTGTCTTAAGGGGCAGATGAGTTCTGTCAATTTAAAGGGATACTGTCATGATTTTTATGATGTTTTTATTTCTAAATGACACTGTTTATACTGCAATTAATTCACCCTACAATATAAAATTTCATTCCTGAACCAGCAAGTGTATTTAGTTGTAATATTGGGGTGTAGGTGCATCTCAGGTCATTTTGCCTGGTCATGTGATTTCAGAAAGAGCCAGCACTTTAGGATGGAACTGCTTTCTGGCAGGCTGTTGTTTCTCCTACTCAATGTAACTGAATGTGTCTCAGTGGGACCTGGATTTTACTATTGAGTGTTGTTCTTAGATTACCAGGCAGCTGTTATCTTGTGTTAGGGAGCTGCTATCTGGTTACCTTCCCATTGTTCT
Organism: Xenopus laevis; assembly: GCF_017654675.1. NCBI lineage: Eukaryota > Metazoa > Chordata > Amphibia > Anura > Pipidae > Xenopus > Xenopus laevis. Next base: position 5,980,622 of record NC_054380.1, read on the forward strand.
GTTGTTTGGCTGCTGGGGGGGATGATATCAGTCCAACTTGCAGTACAGCTGTAAAGAGTGACTGAAGTTTATCAGAGCACAAGTCACAAGATTGGGGGCAGCTGGGAAACTGACAATATGTCTAGCCCCATGTCAGATTTCAAAATTAAATATAAAAAATTCAGTTTGCTGTTTTGATTTCAGTGCAGAATTCCTCTGGAGCAGCTCTATTAACTGATGCTTTTTGGGAAAAAAAAAATGTTTTTTCCAATGACAGCATCCCTTGAACTGAAGCGATAGAACTGAGCAAAGAATTTTCAGGAGATACTTCCTTCATAAATAAATTAAACTTTTACCATTGTGTGCAGTCCCAACCTAGAAATAACAGCAGAGGGGCCGTTACACTTTCATGATATTAGCAGTTTTTTTACAAAGGCTCTTTTATAGAAAAAAAAAATGAAAGTCCAGGAGCAGGCTCAGGAAAAAATGTAGCTGCTGCTGCACACCAACAACTACTTATATAATTTAATACATTTTACAATAGAACACGTAAAATAGAAAGCAAGGTATTTGTGATGCACTATTTAATGTTTCTTCGAAGCCCGAACTACAGCTTTAAGCTTCAGCAGATCAGCACTGTCAGGAACACTCGGATGCTCGGAGTAATCCGCCTGGAAGGATACTGAACCTTTGAACTTAAGGTGGCCATACACGGATAGATCCGCTCGTTTGGCGATGTCGCCAAACGAGCGGATCTCCCTCCGATATGCCCACCTTGAGGTGGGCAATATCGGGCTGATCCGATCGTGGGCCCTAGGGCCCAACGATCGGATCCTAGCGTTCGCCAAACGGGCGGTCGGATCGCGGGACCGCATCAACGAACAGATGCGGCCGCGATCCGACGGGATTTTTAACCCCATCCGATCGAGATCTGGCCGACTTTCGGCCAGGTCTCGATCGGGGAAGCCCGTCGGGGGCCCCCATACACGGGCCAATAAGCTGCCGACTTGGTCTGTCGGCAGCTTTTATCGGCCCGTGTATGGCCACCTTTAGCCAGAATGATAACATGTAAGCAGACACAATGTAGATTAGCGGATATCGGAAGTCCCTATCTAAATAGCCTAATGCCTGGTAATAAGAACATGAAAGTTCCGAGGCATGCAACACTGCATAAAAATGTTAAAGGAGAAGGAAAGCTACGGAGGGATTTTATTGCCAATAGATTAGATGCAATAGTGCAAGCTAGAATGCTATATTTATTCTGTAGAATGTTTTACCATACCTGAGTAAAAAGCTCTAGAAACTCTCTTTTTGTTTAGGATAGGAGCTGCAGTATTAACATGGTGTGACATCACTTCCTGCCTGAGCCTCTCCCTGCTCTGGGCTCAGATTACAGTAGAAAAGGGAGGGGGGTGGGGAAGAGAAGCAAACTGAGCATGCTCTTGCCCAGGGCAATGAGGTTTAAGCTGAAGGCAGGAAGTCTGATACAGAAGCCCATGAGTACACAATAGAAGGAAAGAAATGCAGTGTTTCTTTTGACAGGGGACTCAGAGCAGCATTACTTTGGGGGTTTACTGGTATATTTAGATGGACCTTTCTGATAAGGCTTACTTAGTTTTAACCTTTCCTTCTCCTTTAACTAGATCCATGCAACAGGCAAAACGCTACTTCTAAACTTTAAACTCTGGTGTTGGGTTTAGCCAAATGAATCCTCTCGCTCTGTCTTAAGACATGAATGAGGAATCAGCGTGCTATAAAAAGCAGTAGGGGCTATCGTTTCCCAGGGTGCTAGGAAAGGGAATGATCAGTACAGGATCAATCGTCTGACATTTTAGGATATTAATTGCCACTGGATACAATTTAGTGCTTTGGGGAAGGCTTTGAGGATTTAATAAACTGCCTGGGCTGCTGAGATAGACACATGCAAGTGCCCTAATGATAATAATGTCTTCTACAAAGTATGGATGGCATTTGCCTAGGTCACTGGCTGCCAGGGCCGGCCTTAGGTCTATTGGACAGGTAACTGTGATGGGTATATTAGGGGTTTCTGTGTTATGTGGGCCTCTTTATCAAATTTTGGTTTGGAAGCCGGAGTTCCCCTTTAACCTAATTCTTTAAACCAATTTGACCTCCTTTTTCTCTGTAATAATAAAACAGTACATTTTATTTGATTTAAACTAAGATTTAATTTATCCTTTTTGGAGGCAAAGCCAGCCTATTGCTGTTATTTAATATTTAAAGGAGAAGGAAAGGCTAAAATTAAGTAAGCTTTATAAGAAAGGTCTATACACTGTAAATACTCCAGTAAATGCTGCTCCGAGTCCTCTGTCAACACCACATTTTTTTCCTTCTATTGTGTACTCATGGGCTTCTGTATCAGACTTCCTGTTTTCATCTTAAATCTCCTTGCCCCGGACGTGAGCATGCTCAGTTTGCTCCTCTCTACCGTAATCTGAGCCCAGAGCTATGAGTGAGCAGGGAGAGACTCAGGCAGGAAATGATGTCACACCAAGCTAATATGGCAGCTGCTATCCTGAACAAATAGAGAGAGATTCAAGAGCGGTTTACTCAGGTATGGCAAAGCATTCTGCAGAATAAATATAGGCTTATAGCTTGCACTTCTGTTCTGCTTTCCTTCTCCTTTAAATAATTTTTTTTGTAGACCTAAGGTATAGAGATTTAGAATCCAAAAAACCACAGGTCTCGAACATTCTGGATAACAGGTCTCATATGCGTACAAGTAAAGTGTTATTTATTGTTGCTAATTTGTTAGCCCCCCCACCCTACCACCACCAGTGAGTATAATCTCTAACCTCTAAAACAGCAAACCGGTGCTTCAGTCATTAGCAAAGTGCACCGGGACCAGTACTGATTCATCCTTGCCAAAGTCTTAAAATTCCCGTAACCCTGTGTGTGTGGATGTGTGTGTGTGTGTATGTGTGTGTGTGTGTGTGTATGTATGTGTGTATGTGTGTGTGTGTGTGTGCGGATGTGTGTGTGCGGATGTGTGTGTGCGGATGTGTGTGTGCGGATGTGTGTGTGCGGATGTGTGTGTGCGGATGTGTGTGTGCGGATGTGTGTGTGCGGATGTGTGTGTGCGGATGTGTGTGTGCGGATGTGTGTGTGCGGATGTGTGTGTGCGGATGTGTGTGTGCGGATGTGTGTGTGCGGATGTGTGTGTGCGGATGTGTGTGTGCGGATGTGTGTGTGCGGATGTGTGTGTGTGTAAAAAATGTATTACATGGGACTTAATTTTTTGGTTCTGCACGCAGGCATATTGAACAATTTAATCGAGAGTGCTGGCAACCCTTTGGACACTACATGTTCAGAGTTTTTTTTTTTTGTTTTTTTTTAAAGAATTATCAAGTAGCCAGCAATTCATGAAATAAAGATTGAAAATGAAATTGAGTAGAGGTGGAGTTGTCCCAAAATCTCCTAAATAAGGTTTGTTTCTAGGACCTGGGACACCACACGGGGAGAAAGACAGGACGCTGGAGACTGTGGTCTCGATTATTAACTATACTGTTAAGGAACTATCTAAAAAAACGCGAACCCCCAGTTCCTTAGAGTAAAAGAGATCCGGAGAATGAAGTGCTGCTTTAAAGGGCATGTAAAGTCAAAAAGTTACTTTCTTTAATGAAAAAGAAACTTATCTCCAATATACTTTAATTAAAAAATGTGCACCGTGTTTATAAGAAACCTGACTGTATGCAGTGAAATTCTCCCTTCATTTACTGATGTGAATAGGAATTGTCAGATGGTCCCTAACTGCTCTGCAAGGAAACAATCATACTTATGAACAGCAGGGGGAGCCCCCGCCTTACTTCCCAGCCATGCAGAACTCAAGCAGCTTTGTTTATGACGATCCCTAAGCAGCCCATATCACACTGAGCATGTGCACAGTCTTAGTCTTGCAAAGATGTATAACAAAGTTACAAGATGGTGACCCCCTGGCCAACTTTGAAATCATAAATCATTTGTTTGATTAGGCTTGTGGTGCAGTAAGGTCATGTTTATATTTAGTATACAAAATACAGCATTTCTAGCCTTATTCTATTTTAGACTTTACTTTTTAAAAACTCAGATTTCACATAAATAAATGAAGCCTTAAAATATTTCCTAAAATCAAAAAAAGCAGATGCTTGCCGACACGCGTTTCACATTAGTTTTCTCAAGGCAAAATTGATATCAAGAATCATAACTTGTAGAGTTTGGGTCAGCAATAAATCCGTTATAATCCTAACCATAATCAGGTGGTGGTGCATGAACAAGTTATTTAACGGATAAGTAAACCCTTTAAAATAAGTGAATGTAAAATAGATGAGAGTGCTAATCTAAGAACTTTTGAAATTTATTGTTAATTCCAAGATATTAAGGGATACATGTACTGTTAATATGAATGAATTTTGTTACAACAGCGCAAGCTCCTGGTAAGTTTCAGAAAACTTGGGAAACTGACCAGCAGGTGGCGCTGTTGTAACAAAATTCATTCATAGTAACAGTACATTAGTGATGTGCGGGTCAGGGTTTTCCTGACCCACACCTGACCCTAACCCACCCTGCTCCAGCCCGCACCCTCCCACACCCGCGCTTCCAGGGTCCTTTTTATAGACCCGCCCCCACAGATGACATCCCGTCAAAAGGTGCGGGGCGAGCAGACGCGAGACTATGAAACCGGAAGTCGGAAGCTGGCATTTGAAGGTGGCAGGCAGGGAGAGCAGAAGAAGAGCGCAACCCACACCCGCGAGAAGCAGTGCGAGGTCGACCTGAACGGGTCTCACGGGTATCGGCTTGGCCCGCACATCACTACAGTACATGTATCCCTTAATATCTTGGAAAATAAATAGGGATGCACCGAATCCACTATTTGGGATTCGGCCGAATCCCCGAATCCTTGGTGAAAGATTCGGCCGAACGGAATCAGAATCCTAATTGCATATGCCAATTAGGGGCAGGAAAGGAAAAAGTGGAAAAAATTCTTCTTTTGTGACGAAAACTCATGTGATTTCCCTATCAACCAGTAATTTACATATGCAAATCAGGATTTGGTTCGGCCAGGCACAAGGATTCGGCCGAATCCGAATCCTTCTGAAAAGGGCCGAATCCTGGCCGAATCCCGAACCGAATCCTGGATTCAGTGCATCCCTAAAAATAAATAATGAACGTACATTGTAAAAGTTCTTAGAATAGCACCCTCATCAGTTTTACATTCAATTATTTTAAAGGTTTACTTATCTAGGCCAGATGGGGCCGAAATCCGCAGGCCTATTTAAACCCCCCACTACAAGCAGTGTTCTCTTCTTGTTTCACATCTGGAAGCCTTGTGTTGAGTTGGCGAATTTCTGCTCAAAAAGCAAAGTCAGAAGAGAAGTCTGCTAGCCATCTGGGGATGAAATTGGCCTGCATTGTGGCCCAACTGGCCCTAGACTTCACAGTACAGATGTTGCTTTTTTATCAGTGAGAAATTGCATGCGGAGTCTGTCTGAGACATTGTGTTTTCCTAAGAACAAACATTACATATTGCACAGTCCTTAGGCAAAAAACATGTGCAGTCAGAACTTTGCACTTGCTTTGTTCTTCTGATAAATGGACATAAATGTACATAAATGTCCAAAGGTGGATGAGCTGCTCCCCCTGCTGGCGAGATCACTGTGGAATGTGCCACCGACCAAGGAAAACCAAACTTGATGCCAAAATTAATAAAGAACAGAGATAACGTCTATAGGAAAGCTGGGAACGTTTTCCCTAAGAAGGCGAAGATCCAAATTCCTACCTTTCTACTGTTATTTTCATCTACTCTAGCAAATGTTCCATTAGTATTGATGGTTTCTAACATTGACCTTAAAGTAGACCTGCCACCCAGACACAAAAACTTTTATAATAAAAGTACTATTCAAATTAGCATTTTCTCAGGATATAATTTTCTACATCATACTAAAAGTTAACTGAACCCCTTTAAGGTTGATAAACAATATATAGATATTTGTTTATTGCATCTTGCTTCATAGAAATGACTTAGGGGCAGATGTATTAAGTAGGGATGCACCGAATCCAGGATTCGGTTTGGGATTCGGCCTTTTTCAGCAGGATTCGTCCGAACCGAATCCGAATCCTAATTTGCATATGCAAAATTAGGGGCGGGGAGGGAAATCACGTGACTTTTTGTCAGAAAACAAGGAAGTAAAACATTTTTCCCCTTCCCACCTCTAATTTGCATATGCAAATTAGGGTTCGGTATTCGGCCGAATCTTTCACAAAGGATTCGGGGGTTCGGCTGAATCCAAAATAGTGGATTCGGTGCATCCCTAATATTAAGGGTCGAATATCGAGGGTTAATAAACCCTCAATATTCGACTGGGGAATTAAAATCCTTAGACTTTGAATATCGAAGTCGAAGGATTTTGCGCAATTCGATCGATTGAATGATCGACAGAATAATCGTTCGATTCGAAGGATTTTAATCCATCGATCGATTATCCTTCGACCAAAAAAAGATAGCCAAGCCTATGGGGACCTTCCCCATAGGCTAACATGGACTTCGGTAGCTTTAAGGTGGCGAACTAGGGGGTCGAAGTTTTTTCTTAAAGAGACAGTACTTCGACTATCGAATGGTCAAATAGTCTAGATTTTTAGACTATTTAGTTCAAATCGTTCGATCCAAAGTCGAAGTAGCCAAAAAAACACTTCGAAATTCGAAGTATTTTTTCTTCTATTCCTTCACTCGAACTTAATGAATGGGTCCCTTAGTGAGTGACGGAGACCCTTGTAAAATTATCCCATTCATGGCATTACAAATGAGAATATATCAATACAATATAGTAAGAAAAGAAAATAAAATACACATGCACAGTACAAATATTATTGTTGTGAAAGGTCTCAGGTCGGTTATAACCCTGTTATTTAAATGCTGGTTGTACCCAGATCGTCAAATTTGAGAGTGGCCTGCGAATGGTGCAAAAACACTTCTACCGGTGCTTTAAAGTGACAGCACTTTGGGCTTTGAAAAGATCAGTAAAACTTTTTATTTATACATTAAATCCCGCTGCCTCGGTTTACTTTAAGTCTCGGATGCAATATACTGTTTACAAATTGTGAGAATGGAAATGGAAATCCAATGGGGCCACCTGCGGATACATTTGAAATCATTTTTTGGCCCCCGGCCACGGTGCAGCTTTACGGAGCTGATGAGAGATTGGAGAAAGCCCACAAGTGTTAAATGTGCACGAAAAGGGTTTGGAGTAACGTAGAATATACAATGGCTACACGTGTCGCCTCCACAAGTGCACGAGAGGGGCTGATACTGGTCACAGGAGGGGGATCGAATCTGCTTAAATGCTTAGGGTGTATTGAGAATGTGAGATAAAGGAGGTTGTAAGATTCTGCACATGCTTAAAGCGATACCAACATGGTGATACTATTTCTATGGTGTCCGGTATATAAAAGCTGGAAGAAGTTTATACAATGAATGCTATGTATAAAGGAAAAAGGGGAAACTTGAATATATAAGCTGTAGCAGCAGATAATTGTACAATGCAATATGAAGTATGTTACCTCTGAACTATTTAAAGGAGAACAAAACCCTTAAAATAAATAGGGCTTAAAATGGCATGTTTTATATAGTGAACTTATTGCACGAGGCTAAAGTTTGAGCTTGTCAATAACAGCAATGATCCAGGACTTCAAACTTGTCACAGGGGGTCACCATCTTGGAAAGTGGCTGTTGAGAAGCTAAGCTTAGGGCTCGTAAATTGTTACAATTGCTTATTTGCTTATCTTAAATTGTTAAAATTACTTCTTTGCTTATCTTAAATTGTTACAATTGCATCTTTGCTTATCTTAAATTGTTACAATTACTTCTTTGCTTATCTCAAATTGTTACAATTGCGTCTTTGCTTATTTTAAATTGTTAGAATTGTGTCTTTGCTTATCTTAAATTGTTACAATTGCTTCTCTGCTTATCTTAAATTGTTACAATTACTCCTCTGCTTATCTCAAATTGTTACAATTGAGTCTTTGCTTATCTTAAATTGTTACAATTGCTTCTTTGCTTATCTTCAATTGTTACAAAAGTGTCTAAGTGCACCTGCCATGTATTCTGGGCTCTCTGCCAAAAGTCAATTACGTTTTAGAAACATTGTATCTTTTTCTGGCTGTTCAGTGCAGGAGATCCAAGAGAAAGTCTAGCCATTTCAGTGACAAAGCTGGGACTGCAGGTTCAGCTGTCAAAATCGGGATTGTCTCGCAAAAAACAGGACAGTAGAGAAGAATGTATGCAAACTATTTTGGCACTTTGCAATTTTCATTTATTTTGTTAAAGTTTTAGTGACCACACGTACATACCTTCACAACAAGCTTGTTAGTCATGGCAAAAATATGTCCAAACGCAAGACCTGCAAGAGATTATATTGAAAGAGATTAAAGGGTTAAAGTAGCAAAATTACAGTCATTTCATTTAGGTCAGTGCTATAAACAAAAGCCATTAAAGAAGCAATTAAGATTATTTACTTGGAATGACTGAATAAACATTGCAAAAGTAAAATCAGGCAATTTAGCACAATGCACCTGAACATGCCCCAAATCTGCCCAAACCCCTTACACATGTCCAAGTCCAACCTGTACCTTTGGGAGGATTGTGAACTGTCCCACAAATATTGGGACCATTGGGAGGAAAGCTCAAATATACTGAATATACTGTAGGCTTTCTGCTGCTTTAGGTAGTTGCTGAAATGTAAATGATCCTTATATCAAATAAGGTAAAATATGGAAAAAAGGTTGGAAAGATTACAAATGTCTACTTATTGAAATATCATAGTACAGGTATGGGACCTGTTATCCAGAATGGTCGGGGCCTGGGGTTGTCCGGATAACAGATCTTTCTGTAGTTTGGATCTTCATACCTTAAGTCTACTAGAAAATCGTGTAAACACTAGGGGGCAGATTTATAAAAGGTCGAGGTGAATTTTCGAAGTTATAAACTTCGAATTTCAAGCTATTTTTTGTGTACTTCAACTAGGGAATAGTCCAAATTTGATTTGAATTTGAAAAAAACTTTGAAATTCGAACATCGAAATTTATCATGTACTGTCTCTTTAAAACTTCGACCATTCGCCATCTAAATCCTGATAAAGTGCTGTTTTAGCCTATTGGGGGACCTCCTAGAACCTATTTGGAGTCAATTGGTGGACTTTCAAAAAAATCCAAGTTTTTTTTAGGGAAAAACGTTGATTCAAATTCGATCGAATGCGCTATTACTTTGATTCAAATACGGACGAATACGGACCTATTCGAACGAAAACTGACCTATTCGTCCAAAAAAAAAAAAAAAAATTCGACTTAATTTCTAGTTGCTCTTTTTGAATTCGAATTTCGACGTTTTTTTCAATTCAAAAATCAACCCTTGATTTAACAAGGGTCGAATTTTGAATTCATGGGAGTTTTTTTAAAACTCCCATAAACGCCCATGAACTCGAAATTTCGACTAATCGAAATCTATTGAAAAAAATTCAAAATTTTCAAAACTCGGGTGAAAATGATCGACCCGAAAATTCAATTCGAGTTTTTTTCTCTGAAAAAACGTCAGGAAGGTTGCACACAACTCCAAAATGATCCCTGGACTTCTCCCATAGACTAAAACAGCAATTTGGTAGATTTTAGGTGGCAAATAGTCAAATGCGAGCTCTTAAAGGGCCAGAGTATGACAAATCTCGAAAATTTAATTAGAATTTCTTTTTTTTTTTTTTTTTTTTTAAAAAAAAGCCACTTTATTTCACCCTGGCCACTTAATTACTGCATTGAATGGTAATTGCTGTGTTTTATTGAGGCCAGAAGCCAAGAATAAAGCAACATAAACGCCTACTGTAGTGGGTTTCTTATTCTCATCCTACTCGACCTATTATTGTATTATGTGGGTCTGAAGTTGGGTGGATAGACTAACACCCAAATGTAATAAAAGGCACTAAGTTTGCCCAGGAGCAGTAACCCATAGCCACCAATAACAGGTTTGCTTTATAAACCAATAAATGCTACCTGCTGATTGGTTGCTATGGGTTACTGCACCTGGGCAAACTTAGTGCCTTTTATTAAATAACCCCCTTAGAGCTTGTTTCTGCGACTGATGCAGAATTTGCAGGCGGTGCAGTGCTAAAATATTCTCATGAGCCGGAGAGGAAGAAGATACAGTATATGAAGAGATGGATGTGGGTTCATCCTCTTGAAGGGTTGGTTCACCTTTAAGTTAACTTTTTGTATGCTTTAGAATGGTTGTTTCCAAGAAACTTTTCATTACTTCTTTTTTATAGTACTTCTTTGGAGTCTTTCCAGCTTTCAAATGGGGGTCACTGACCCCGTCAAAAAAACAAATGCTCTGTAAGGCTACAATTGTATTGTTATTGCTACTTTTTATTGCTTATCTTTCTATTCAGGCCTCTCCTATTCATATTCCAGTCTCTTATTTAAATCAGTGCGTGGTTGCTAGGGGAATGTGCTAAAGGTACCAGAATGCTGAAACTGCAGAGCTGCTGAATAAAAAAAATAACCCCAAAAAAACCGCAAATAAAAAATTAAAACCAATTGTAAACTCTCTACATCCTACTTATAGTTAACTCAAAGGTGAACAACCCCTTTAAGAAGAGGAATGCCGCCTACTTTCAGAAGTCAGTGCCTTTCAATCTTTAAAACTGTCCTAGGTACAGGTATGGGACCCGTTATCTGGAAACCCGTTATCCACAAAACTACGAACAACGGAAAGGCCATCTCGCATAGATTCCATTATAACCAAATAATTCCGATTTTTAAAAATGATTTCCGTTTTCCTTGCAGTAATGCAAAAATACCTATTACTTGATCCCAACTAAAGGTGGCCATACACGGAGAGATTCGCTCGTTTCGCGATGTAGCCAAACGAGCGGATCTCTCTCAGATATGAGAAAAGGCACACTGGAACACAAGATGTGAATGCAGGTGAAAACCTTGCAAAATATTTATTACTGGAAATGCAACGTTTTGGGGCAAGCCCCTTTGTTGACTTTCGGCCAGATCTCGATCGGGGAAGCCCATCGGGGGGCCCCCATACACGGGCCAATAAGCTGCCGACTCGGTCTGTCTGCAGCTTTTATCGGCCCATGTATGGCCACCTTAAAACCATGCTTAGCTCTTTAACTTTTAACAGGGATATTATACAGACCAATTATATATCCCAAAAAATACAGATGGTTTGCGTGCCCTTTGTTCTCAATATACCCCTAACATATTATTTGTTTACTTATACAGGTATGGGACCTGTTATCCAGAATGCTTGGGACCTGGGTTTTCCAGATAAGAGATCTTTCCATAATTTAGTTCTTCATACCTTAAGTTTAGTAGAAGATTGTGCAAACATTCAGGGGCACATTTATCAAGGGTCGAATTTCGAAGGGTTAATAAACCCTCAAATTCGACCCTCGAATTTAAATTCGATATTCGAATTCAAAGGATTTAGCGCAAATCCTTCGATCGAACGATGTAAAAATCCTTCGAATCGAACGATTTTAAGCGATCGATCGAAGGATTTTTCTTCGATCAAAAAAATGTTAGAAAAGTGCTGGGGAAGGTCCCCATAGGCTAACATTGTACCTAGGTAGGTTTAAAGTGGCGAAGTATGAAGTAGAAGTATTTTTTAAAGAGACAGTACTTCGACTATCGAATGGTCGAACGATTTTTACTTTGAATGGTTCAAATCATTCAATTGAATTTGACCCATTCGATGGTCGAAGTACCCAAAAAAAATACTTCGAAATTTAATTTTTTATCATTCGAATTCCTCACTCGAGCTTAGTAAATGTGCCCCTAAATAAACCAAATGTTTTTTCTTCCAATAAGGATTAATTATATCTTCGTTTGGATCAAGTACAAGCTCCTGTTTTATTATTACAGAGACAGTGGAAATCATTTTTAAAAATTTGGATTATTTGGATGCAGAAAATTTAAAGTTTGGTGATAACTTTTATTGGCTAATTACTTGGATAAAATGGAGTCTATGAGAGACGGCCATCCCGTAATTCAGAGCTTTCTGAATAACGGGTTTATGAATAACTGATCCCATACTTTTAGTTCTTTAAATCAGAAAATGCATAGAAGTTCCAAACGATCATACCAAATTTGGGTCCAAACATGCGTTTGTGAGCAGAACATTTTAGAACGCTTTGCAGAGAAATGACATGAATCAAAGGAAAATATTATGAAGGGTTCAATGCTCTTCTGATCTCTGTACAGGCAATTGTGCAAGGCAACATCAGGCGGGGTCAGAAAAAAAATTAAAACACATTTTAAAAAAGCTTGATCAGAAGTCTATAAAATTGCACTTGCAACATGCTCATGGGGAAACTGAAGATTTATTAAGCATGAATCAGCAATAATCATCCGGGCTTGGCATCTTCTACTGTTACTTTCACACCTTCCCAAAACTCGTATCCATTGCATTATGTCTAAATGCTCAACAGTAAAAATGATGAATCTGAGATTTCTGAACGGTAAATAAAACACGCAGAATTTGATGAGCAGAGAGGTGAAAGTTCCGAATATTCTGAGATACAGGTTGGAACACAATTGCTGAGATCTGGAAACATTAATCAACATCTGACATTGCTGCTAATAATACATGACAGATCAGTAAATCTAATAATGTAAATAAAGTATCAACCTAAAAAAAATATTTAAATCTACTATCTGTATAATGTGTGATGCCAGACCTGGTACTGAGAAAATGCCTCATAATCAAGACATCTATCCCTGTGCAAAGAAAACAGCATAAACATTGCTTTTCTACAGCTACACATCATTATTCAAAGGAGAACTAAAGCCTAACTAAAGAAGTAGGTAGAAATGTTGTACATGATGTTTTGTGCTTCTGTACCAGCCCAAGGCAACCACAGCCCTTTAGCAGTAAAGATCTGTGTCTCCAAAGATGCCCCAGTAGCTCCCCATCTTCTTTTCTGCTGATTCACTGCACATGCTCTGTGCTGCTGTCACTTACTGAGCTTAGGGAGCCACTCACAATATACAGTACACATAGAATAGAAATGTCACAATATAAGGCTGATTAGTAATTAATACACATAATTACTACATGGCAGCACAGAAACCAGTGCAATTAGCATCAGAATTGAATAATCAGCAAACCTGTAGCATCAGCTTATATTACAGCCAGGGAAGCTCATTTTCTGCTGGATAATTAGTGACGACTTTAAAAGGGGACCCGTTATAGTTCCAGATTATTTTCTTGTTGTGTTTGTCAACCAAAATAAACTTCACCTATACTGAATAAATTATTTATATCTTGTTTCCTTCAGTCTTGGAATTACACAATCACATAATTTTGTGGACATTGTTATTAAAGCGAGCTTTGCATTGTGCCAACGTTTTGTTTATGTGCCACAGTTAGGGTTGCCCTCTGGCCGGTATTTTAACGCCATGGCCGGTTAAAATTATGGTTGGTCCCAATGTTATTAATAGGGAAAAAAGATAAATATACAGAAAGGCCGGTATTTTATTCCGGGAAAGGTGGCAACCCTAGCCACAATGGAGGAACTGATGCCCAGGCAATAACTACACAATTATAGACAGTGAGGAGGGAGGGGGAATATGACGAGGGAAGTGACATGTAGGAAGTGCTGAATGGATTTGGAAAGTGAAAGTAATTGTCTGCCCCACCTCTTAGGCATAGAGATAGGGCAGGCAATATATGATTGACAGGTGAGCTTTTTAAATATCTTTATAATTGTATGGATGTGTTATTAAAAGAATTTGGGTTTCCTATCTACTTTGAAAGGGACTTTCATTATACAGCTTTTTATGTCTGGGTGATAGGTCCCCTTTAAGCTTAGCTTTTCAATAGCTGCTGAAAGCCCACTGAGCATGTGCGTGTCACAGACACTCCTAACAAAATCCAAGATGGGAAACTCCTGTTACAACTGTGAAGGCATCAATCATTACCACTATAGAGCTGCTGAAACTTTAGGTTGGTTCAATAAGCTCAGTATATAAAACATGGCATTTCTAGCCATATTCATTTTTAGTGTTTAGTTCTCCTTTAAACTAGCGTTTGAAATGCATAAGTTCATGCTTGGCTCGACAACAGATGAAGAAAACGCACACACACACAGTTATGTCAGTTAAGATTCCAACTAGTGAGTCCTGCATTCAGAATTTCTGTATTTGCTGAAAATACTCTGCGTCACAAAATATTGGAACTCTTTATGCTGAGGAAAATGAGTCATAAAATACTGGGGTTGCTGCGGCACACTGCTGGGGTACACTGGGTCATGAAGTACTGCAGCCATATTCTCAGCCAAGTTTCCAAATAAAAAACTCGCTTTTAAGTGCACCAATGGGTGTGGCCTTACGTGACTGTGCAATTTTTTTGTGTGTTGCATACCTTTGTTTCCATCATTTAGCTCATTTTAAGAAAAATATTTTTTTGCATTGTATTTGCTAAAATAAAAAATCGCCTGTGGCAATGCACTTGCGGCACTTAGATTTCCAAAGTCGCCGAAATCAAAGCACCGTGTTTGCACTGGTGTTTTCTCATTTTAGCAGGTGGAAGACAGTTCAGGGAGATTGTCGCCCCGAATCTGCCCGTGTGCCTCTGCCCTAAGGGTGTAGACACATAGAGCTACTAGTAGCAGCTACTTGTCACGGCTACAAAACACCAGAAAATACCCTGCCATAGACAATACCTCCTTTTGCAGGTTGTGGGTCAATGGCCCTTCCCCATGAGCTTATTATGCCTCACTAACTCAGTTTGCATTTACAGACTCACGTTTGCTTTACCCAGATATGTTACCATGGGTGCTTTTCTGCAAATGCAGAGCATCACAGCAGGGTTGGTAGCCACCATAACTGAATTATATCCACAGACCAGGCTCCCAGATGGAGAGTTCAGAAGGGTGCACACCTGACCAGGTCGGTTTCATTGCATGTACTTCAAAATCAGTCACACAAATTCTGATGAAAGGCCACACTGATCTGCTTCAGTACATGTGCTCATTTGCTAAATGTTTTCATGGCATCTGAGTAGCTGGGAATCCTTTAGTAGTCTGCCTGCAGCACCCAAAGAACCCCTGCTGTAGAGTCCTGCGCAGAACCAATTTGTTAAACCCGAACATGACCCGCGACCTGCAACCCAAACCCGCATACTTATCCGATTGGAACCGCTACCCGACCCGCAAGTACCTTATCCGCAAGCCGATCCGCTCACCAAGAAACAGGAAGTGCTGTCATTGTATTCCAGAAGTGACATCATAAGAAGTAGGCGTGATCAGAAAAAACTAGTAAAACTGACTATTGAGAAGACACGCAGAACCGCCGACCCACGTCTATATATTTAGCAGCTCTATAGTTTGCAATTCAACAATCTGGTTGCTAGGGTCCAAATTACCCTAGCAACCATGCACTGATTTGAATAAGAGACTGGAATACAGGGTCGCACTGGGGGGCCCGGGGCTTGTCCAGGGCCAGGGCCCCCCGCCCACCTACTGCGACGCGCCGAACTGTGTGTATGCGCCACTCGAACACCGCCATGCGCAAAACGTTTTTTTTTTTGTCGGGCCCACCGGGTTTTTTCCCGGTGTCCCGCCGGGCCAGTCCGACACTGCTGGAATATGAATAGGAGAGGACTGAATAGTAAGATGAGTAATAAAAAGTAGCAATTATAATAAATGTGTAGCATTATAAAGCATTTGTTTTTTTAGATGGGGTCAGCGACCCCCATGTGAAAGCTGGAAAGAGTCAGAAGGCAAATAATTAAAAAAAACTTGAAAAAATAAATAATGAAGGCCTATCGAGAAGTTTCTTAGAATTGGCCATTGTATAACATATTAAAAGTTAACTTATATATACACAGGGCTGCTGGGAGTTCCAGTTATACAGGAGAGGCCTCAGTCATTGCCTTCTCTTGAGTTCAGACATTAATAGACAATAATTCGCAGCCTTTACCTTTGCGACAATTGCCTCACATTCCTTTGCTTGACTACAGTAGAATATCACCTACAGTCCCGCCACGAGCAGCAAACACCACAGGAAGAACCCGCGCTAATGACTAAAGGCAAATAAATGTATGGGCAACGCTTTCCCAAATCAAAGATGGCTGCTACGGTGGCCAGAAAGAGGCAAACAGCCTTGTAATGAACGATTGTTTTTATATGCACAGAGAGACACAGCTCTTGAGGTAAACATAAAGGGCCTGTTTTTCGCTCCTATCGCAACACAACCGGTGGCCTCAGACTGGATCTTCTACACACGGGAATCCCAGACAATTTCTCACGCAGCGCGTCAGCGTTTCCATGACTACAAGGTAACTTCAAAGTCTCTTACAGAGATTTATCCCTAATGGGCTTGAGAGGTGACGCGCAAAAACAACACGTGACGCACCATTATGTCAAAGCGCAACTATAGACGTTTAATCAGATATTGGCGTGTATTGGACTCATTCCTAGAGTCGCGGTACTAATTTTCCCTAAAGTGTAACTCTCCGCCAATCACATAGCGGCAAATGCCGCGTGACGTCATCAGACCGCGCCTCAGTGAGAGACTCCGCTACCGGCAAGCTGTGATGACCTTTTGTCCTAGTCTGGGTCATTCCCTATCCTGATTGGTGCTATAAAGAGCGTGCTGGTGAGTGTTCGCTATTATTTGTGGAGTTTTCTTCTGTGTGTTGCAGTTGCGCTTGAGCTACAGCTTGCGTTGCCTTCATGCTGGGACCGTGTGTGGCTTAGGCAGTCTCTCAGGGGTCTGGGGTGAATGAATAGTTGTAATTGGGGAATATACAAATCAATATACTTTACTTCTCTGCTATCATATGCCTGTGTGAATGATGCACTGCTGCCATGTATATATCACGACCGTTGCCATCTTTTCTGGGGGGGAAAAAAGCTTTATTCTTATTGGCCAGACCATTACAATTCCAGCCCATTCATTATTATTATTATTAAAGGAAAACTATACCCCAAAACAACGTTGGTCTCTATAAAAATATATTGTATAAAACAGCTCATATATAAATCCCTGCTTCATGTAAATAAACCATTTTCATAATAATATACTTTTTTTTTTAGTAGTATGTGCCATTGGGTAATCATAAATACAAAACTGCCATTTAAAAAAAAAAAGGAACGCCCCCAGGGATCATAGGATTCACGGTGCACACAAACATACCATACATGTTAGGTCACATGAGCCAATTTACATACAGTTCTGTCTTTTGCTTCCACACTTCTTCCTGTTACAGTTAGAGCTGCAGTATTTCTGGTCAGGTGATCTCTTCCTGTTACCGTTAGAGCTGCAGTATTTCTGGTCAGGTGATCTCTTCCTGTTACAGTTAGAGCTGCAGTATTTCTGGTCAGGTGATCTCTTCCTGTTACATTTAGAGCTGCAGTATTTCTGGTCAGGTGATCTCTTCCTGTTACAGTTAGAGCTGCAGTATTTCTGGTCAGGTGATCTCTTCCTGTTGCAGTTAGAGCTGCAGTATTTCTGGTCAGGTGATCTCTTCCTGTTACAGTTAGAGCGGCAGTATTTCTGGTCAGGTGATCTCTTCCTGTTACAGTTAGAGCTGCAGTATTTCTGGTCAGGTGATCTCTTCCTGTTGCATTTAGAGCTGCAGTATTTCTGGTCAGGTGATCTCTTCCTCTTGTAGTTAGAGCTGCAGTATTTCTGGTCAGGTGATCTCTTCCTGTTGCAGTTAGAGCTGCAGTATTTCTGGTCAGGTGATCACTGGGATGCACTGAATCCAGGATTCGGTTCGGGATTCGGCCTTTTTCAGCAGGATTCGGATTCGGTCAAATCCTTCTGCCTGGCCAAACCGAATCTGAATCCTAATTTGCATATGCAAATTAGGGACGGGAGGGAAATCACCTGACTTTTTGTCACAAAACAAGGAAGTAAAAAATGTTTTCCCCTTCCCACCATATGCAAATTAGGATTCGGTTCGGTATTCGGTCGAATCTTTCACAAACGATTCGGGGGTTTGGCCAAATCCAAAATAGTGGATTCGGTGCATCCCTAGTTAAAAGTAAGTAAGCTTTATCGGAAAGGTCTATATAAACACACCAGTAAACCCTCAAAGTAATGCTGCTCTGAGTCCTCTGTCAAAAGAAACAGCACATTTCTTTCCTTCTATTGTGTACTCATGGGCTTCTGTATCAGACTTCCTGTTTTCAGCTTAAACCTCCAGGGCTAGGGCTTGAGCATGCTCGGTTTGCTCCTCTGTCCCTCTCCCTTTTCCCCCCTCCCTCCTCTCTTCCCTGCTGTAATTTGAGCCCAGAGCTATGAGTGAGCAGGGAGAGACTCAGGCAGGAAGTGATGTCACACCAAGCTAATATGGCAGCTGCTATTCTAAACAAAGAGAGCTTCTAGAGCTGATTACTCAGGTATGGTAAAGCATTCTGCAGAATAAATATAATCTTATAGCTTGCAGTATTGTGGCTCATCTATTGGCAATAAATTGTTTCGGTAGCTTTCCTTCTCCTTTAATAAACTATCTGTTGCTCAAGTATGCATTTTGGGGGTAAAGTTTTCCTTTAACATTTATATAGCGCCAACATATTTCGCAGCGCTGTAAAGTAAATGTGTTTTTTTTTACAACTAAGTCAATGAAGAGACATTCATCACAACCAATACCGGTACAAAAGGTGAGGTTTGAATGAAGTGATTGTGTTAAAAAAGGCTTTAGTTCCTCACATTTTTATACAATCTTTTTGTTCAACCCACTGAATTAAAGCTGAAAGTCTGCAGTTCAACTGCATTTGAGTTGTTTTCATTTAAAATTCATTGTGGTACAGAACCAAAATTAGAAAAAAGTCTTCTCTGTCGAAATATTTATGGACCTAATTGTATGCTCTTCATCCAGTCGGCAAGCATACCTGATTGGCCAGTGTATTTACCATTCTAGGGCTACATAGTAAAGTAAAAGCCAAGTATTGGGGGCGGGGGGTTAGTGACCTTGACAACCAGATGTTGTTTGCATTTGCAGGCTGGAAAATGGGGAAGGTAGTAGCACCAATCAGGTCCGTCAACATAAAGGGGCACATTTACCTAGGGTTGAATATCGAGGGTTAATTAACCCTCGATATTCGACCGTCAAAGTAAAATCCTTGGACTTCGAATATCAAAGTCGAAGGATTTACCGCTATTCCTACGATCGAAGGAATAATCGAACAATTAAATTCATCGATTGAAGGATATTCCTTCGATCAGAAAATTGTTGGGAAGCCTATGGGGACCTTCCCCATAGGCTAACATTGGCCTCGGTAGGTTTTAGGTGGCGAACTAGGGGGTCGAAGAATTTTTTAAAGAGACAGTACTTCGACTGTCGAATAGTCGAACGATTTTTAGTTCGAATCGCTCAATTCGAAGGTCGAAGTAGCCCATTCGATGGTCAAAGTAGCCAAAAAAAAACATTCGAAAATCAAACTATTTTTCCACTATTCCTTCACTCGAGCTAAGTAAATGGGCCCCAAAGAGTAAAAGTTACTTCCACTGTCAATTTCACCTTTAAGGCGGTTCTAAAACTATAGATATTGTTGTTAAATACAAGGAATGACTGAAACAGACATCCTGGTACAATGAATCTTCATGTATAATGAATGTGACAACAAGGAAGAGTAGTGGTACTGAATAGTGTTTCTGACTAGTTTCCACGTTTGTTTTCCATGCATGGCCTGTCTGTAAACCACATAGAAAGTGAGAAGCAGCACATATAAGTTCATAATGACACATATGTTTAGGGGGTGCCACTTGCAGGCACTGGTTCTGTTTGTTTGGAATTTGGATGGTGCTTGGCCATCATCGCCCCACTCAGCACTAAGCACAAGAGTAAAGAACCGAGAGAGCAGTGGTTGTGCCCATGAAACCTGCATGCGTTCTGCCTGCTGATTTTACCTACTTATAAAGCACGTCATTTCGTTTTTTTATGAGATATATATTTCCTCTTTTTGTTTTTATTCAAATGCCTTTCTTTCATTTAGATCTGAGGTATGGGACTAGGAAACCTATGGAAGAACTACAAAGTTTTAATTGTTATGGGAACAGGTCTTGGACTTGTACATTGGGGATGGTTTTATATTAAGTCAAACCCAACTTTCCAGCCTGCAAAAGAAGTTACTCTAGACCCAGAACCTGCCGTAATGGAAAAAAACACAGTGAAAAAGGGCAAATAACGCCCCACTTTACTCAATCTAGGTATGTTTTCATAATGGTCTGTTAAAGATTCATCAAAATAGCAGTAAGGGAAGCTTTACAATGCCCAAACCCTGTTGAGACTGCTGCTAGAGCAAAAGGAAAATGGTGCCCCGGCTGTTAAAGGAAAACTATACCTCCCAAACAATGTAGGTTTCTATAAAAAGATATTGCATAAAACAGCTGATATGTAAAATCCTGCTTCATGTAAATAAACCATTTTCATAATAATATACTTTTCTAGTAGTATGTGCCATTGGGTAATCATAAATAGAAAATTGCCATTTTAAAAAATAAGGGCCGCCCCCTGGGATCGTAAGATTCACTGTACTCACAAACATACCAACAAACCATACATGTTAGGTCACATGAGCCAATTAACAGACAGAGTTGTGTCTTTTGCTTCCACACTTCTTCCTGTTACACTTAGAGCTGCAATATTTCTGGTCAGGTGATCTCTTCCTGATACAGTTAGAGCTGCAGTATTTCTGGTCAGGTGATCTCTTCCTGTTACAGTTAGAGCTGCAGTATTTCTGGTCAGGTGATCTCTGAGGCAGCACACAGACCATCACGAAATGGTGGCTCAAGGCAAGAGATGTAAAAGGGCAATATTTATTTTAATATATATTCCAGTTTGGTAAGATACTTTAATATGCCACTTAATATGATATGAACTATCTGTTGCTTAAGTGTTCATTTTGGGGGTATAGTTTTCCTTTAAGAAACATATAGTTGTACTAGGGTATTCATATTTTTAGGAAAATCATTTTCCTAATTAAATGCGTATCAACTTCTTGATTACTGTATTGTATGTCCAAATGTGGGAAACTGGAATGGTTTCAGTGCTTATTTTACCTGCTATTAAAATATTTCTAATAAGCTCTCTATGTCTGAAAATAAAAGTAACATTGCATGCGAATGAACAATCCATAGTTAGCATGCATAACCCATTACTGTCTCCTTTCTCTTCCCATTTATTTCAGCTAAAGCCTTGCCAGCCCATACATTCATTTGTTCATTCAAGGAGAATGATCAAAAAACAGACGTGGTTACGGAAGAACTGGCTGTGGGTGGCTGGTATATCTTTTTTAGGCATTCATTTTGGAACGTACTTTATTCAGAAGCTGGCAAAACAATCTGCAAAGTCAACTTTACAGCTGAAAGAGTCCAAAAACAATCACTAACCCAACTGGCTACTTCACTTCCATTCGGCAAAACATGCCAGCACACGATTGGTGGTGGGGTTTATGTTTTGTCATTGGGCAGATGTGATCTCAGGTGTGGGATGTTCCTTTTATAAATATCAGATAACATGAATAAAAAATGTATCTATAATTACAGACTGTATTTATTGTCCTGCAATTAAATCCATATTTAACAATGTCCAGAGTTGAACCTAAAAAGGATCGCTTCATTTTCCGAAGTTGCCTCACAAGGAAACTCGGGCGACTTAGGAGTGTGTGTCTGCCCTATAGAAAAAGGAAAGGCTAAAACTAAGTAAGCATTATCAGAAAGGTCTCTATAAATACACCAGTAAACCCTCAAAGTAATGCTGCTCTGAGTCCTCTGTCAAAAGAAACAGCACATTTCTTTCCTTCTATTGTGTACTCATGGGCTTCTGTATCAGACTAACTGTTTTCAGCTTAAACCTCCGGGGCTAGGGCTTGAGCATGCTCAGTTTGCTCCTCCCTCCACTCCCTGCTGTAATCTGAGCCCAGAGCTAGGAGTGAGCAGGGAGAGACTCAGGCAGGAAGTGATGTCACAGCAAGCTAATATGGCAGCTCCTATCCTAAACAAACAGAGACAGTGTCTAGAGCTGATTACTCAGGTATGGAAAAGCATTCTACAGAATAAAAATATCGTTATAGCTTGCATTATTGTGACTAATCTATTGGCAATAAACTGCCTGGGTAGCTTTCCTTCTCCTTTAATACATTTTTTGGTTTCTAACAAGCCAGCTTGTATGCTGGCTACCCATAAAGTAGACTATATCAGCACATTAATTCTTAAAGCCTTTATCTGTACCATTCCTGATAAGCCAGGGCCCAATATTTTTTTTTAGGCAAAAGTGTTGTTGAGTGGATGACCGTGTCAAAATTCTGTTGTGCCAAAAAGTTATCCAATGTCATAGATAGATAGAGAGATAGATAGATAGATAGATAGATACATCATAATGTAGTTAACTATTTTTTGAAGGGGAATTATTTTAGCTTTATCTCATGAAAATAAAAACTTCACAACTCAACTCTTTAATAGTGTTAGATCCCACTTCTGTGACTGCTGATTTGCGTATCTATTTGTGCCTGTAATTTATCCAAATAGACTGTCAGCTCCTTCGTCTGGTGTCCCTTAGCATATGATCCCTGAATATATTATTAATGTGTGACAGTACAGTGCTGGGTATACCAGTAGCACTACATACTGTAATAATGATCCAAATAAACACAGAATGATGAGGGGAATTCAGTACCCACCCCTGGGGGAGGGCATGTGTTTTCTTGTGTTGCTCAGAATGTGTTTGTCACAGGATGTCAGGGGAATGTTCTGGGCCGCTGTGATTTTAGGCACATGTCCAAGCTGCCTCCAGGCCAGACAAACAGGGGGAGTCTCGGGTTAATTATAGAGCAACTCCGTCTCCTGACATTACCTCTGGCTCCAGTACTATCAATGGCAGCTGAATCCCACTACCCCTCCTTACAGTCTGAGTCCTGATTGGCTGACTGGGGGTGTTCTTGTCTCCCCCAACACACATCCCTCACTTCTGATTGGTTGCCTGGGGGGATGTGGTTCTTAGTATACACTGCGAACATGTGCAGCTGCTCTTGGTGCCATTGGCCAATGTGTGAGGCTATTCAAGCTGTGATTGGTCAGTGTGTCAGGCTGTCAGTGATGTAATTGGTTGGCAACTCAAAGCTGCAGTTGGCTGTATGTCAGTCTGTGGGTGCCATGCATGGAGGGTGTGTGTTGTGTGGGTGCAGGGATTGGGCAGTGCGTATGTGTATAAGTGTGAGTGCTGACACTGCATTCACCCATTCTGCAATACACTCAGCTGTTGTTTGTGGTGCTGAAACAGAGACTGACCCCTGTGATTGTGGCCCTAGAGTCCCAGTTGTGTAGCTGTAACGGTCCTGTAGGATGGTGGACAGTGTGTATCGTACCCGTTCCCTTGGAGTGGGGGCCGAGGGGCTGCCAGATCAGTACGCAGATGGCCGGGCTGCCCGCGTGTGGCATCTCTATATTGGAGATAAGAGGAGCCGTACAGATGAATACCGCAGCTGGATCTTGTTGTTACTACAGGAGCACAACTGTCAGACGGTGCTGGATGTGGCATGTGGAACAGGGTGAGCACATCAGAGGGGCTGCTTTATGCCCACCATTATGTTCCTCCCTCCATCAATCTCCATCCACGTGACCTTATAAGCTGAGATCATAGGTGGAGACTAATGAAGGTTTAGGGCATATATTTCATATAGAAGGAGTATAGAGTCTCCCGTGGAAAGGCTTATGTTGTTGGTCTCCCCTTACAAAAAAGTTCCTTTCCTCCCTTGGGCCACAGAGGCTGAGCCAGTGGATTCCTGTGACATTGCAGTCAGGGGCCCCCAAATGTTTAGTCATTGTGGCCGGACCTAGAACCCATTCAGTTAAGGCTCTGTGTGCTTTCAGTACAGTAGTTACCCCCACCCAAAAACATCTTCTGTGTCCAGCAAATTCATTGTGTCTTTGGGTATAGCAGAAAATCTTAACCCACCTCATATACAGTACAGTAGTACCAGATGAAATCTAAGCCATGTTCTTCTCCCAGCGTTTCCTATCATTAGGGATGCACCGAATCCACTATTTTGGATTTGGCCGAACCCCCGAATCCTTCGCGAAAGATTGGCCAAATACCAATCCGAATCCTAATTTGCATATATAAGCCAATGACGTTCTCCGCACTGCCCTTTCAATTTTTCAAAGAATGCATCAAATCCTCGCTTGGGTAAACTGCTATCCCAACATCTGGCAAAAATTAAATAATGAGGAGAGCACTTCTCAATAGCAAAACGCTGTGGTTATGTTTATTAAAGGCTACTACACGACATGTTTCGGGTCATTACATACCCTTTCTCAAGTGTAACAAACACAGAACAAACACGGCTATAAAAGCCCTCCCGTCAAGTGAGCCGTGTTTGTTCTGTGTTTGTTACACTTGAGAGGGTATGTAATGACCCGAAACATGTCGTGTAGTAGCCTTTAATAAACATAACCACAGCGTTTTGCTATTGAGAAGTGCTCTCCTCATCCTAATTTTCATATGCAAATTAGGGGTGGAAAGGGGAAAACATTTTTTACTTCCTTGTTTTGTGACTAAAAGTCAAGCGATTTCCCTCCTTGCCCCCAATTTGCATATGCAAATTCGGTTCGGCCGGGCAGAAGGATTCGGCCGAATCTGAATTCTGCTGAAAAAGCCCAAATCTTGCCCTAATCTCAAACCGAATCCTGGATTCGATGCATCCCTTCCTATCACACTCACATGATTCCTTGTACCACTTGCATAAATACAATTATTTTTATTTCTTGTAAGAGTCTCTCCAAGGGAAGCAAGAAAACCTCTCCCAAGCCGTTATCTTCCATAACAAGGTCACATTTCTGGTGGAATGAGCCATATCTCATATTGTGTCTGCAGAGAATGGCAGCTCCCACCAGTATTCCAATGTATCTGGCACCAGAGTGGGCACTAGGGAAACAAACAGGAGAATGGAGGGTTATGCTGGGGGTTCTGGTACAGGATAATGGACGTTTGTGCTGGGGGTTCTGGTATAGGAAAATGTACGGTTGTGCTGGGGGTTTCGGTACAGGATAATGGATGGTTATGCTGTGGGTAACGTAATGTCAAGAGAACCAGCACTCCCATATGTAAGATATTCTCATTTATTTCTGTTGCATCAATGTCCAACGTTTCGGTCCCATAGGGTGGACTCGGAGATGCTGGTGGAGGAGGGCTACTCTGTGGTCAGTGTTGATGCCAGTGATAAAATGTTGAAATACGCCTTAAAGACACGGTGGAGCCGTCGGAAGGAGCCAGCATTTGATAAATGGGGTGAGAAAATGAGACCAACTTTTCTGTTTGGGAAGAAGGAAGCACAGGGGTAGAACAATATTGTAGCTAAACAAAATTCAGTGGGCAAATCATTAGAGACACCATGAGCCGTACATGCCCAGGAGGGCACCTCCTACCAATGCAAGGTCCAACTATGATCTGAGCCAAGACCCTGGCAGACAGATAATTAATCAGTACGCTGGTCATGGTCAAAGCAGGCATCAAGCACAAGAGTTATCAGTACACAAGTCTGGGTCAGCAGCAGAGAACAAGGGAAATTCAGAGGCAAATCAAGGGACAAACAAACAGGCAACAGTCCTCAGGAATAAGGGTGTTTGCACCAACGTTCCTGCCCACAAGCACATGTACCAATGTAGGAAACAGCAGGACATTACCAAAGGGTGTGTAGTCCCACTACAACCATATGTGCTAGGATAGTAATATATATATATATATCACACACACAGAGTATGTGATGGTAGCGATACCTGCTACTCATTTATATAGCAATTACTTTGTTCCATAAAACAGATGACATCATGGCAGCTGAGAGTATATTCAGTTGGCCGTTATTTTTTGTGGTTATTCGTGCATTGCCCTTATTGTTGCCATTGTTATATGACAGTACTGCAGGCCGTTATCAGGTCACTATATTTATTTTCACACACACTAGTGATGTGCAGGCCGGCCTGATACCAGCGGGACCCGTGGGTTTAACCGTGGGTCGGGCGATTTGGAGCCGACCTCGCTGTTCCTCTTGCGGGTCGTGGGCAGGTTCATGTTGTGCTGTTCTACCTCCTCTCCCCACCCACAACCTTAGACTGCGGCTTCCGACTCCCTTTTTCATAGACTCTCATCTGCCCTGCCCCTTTTGTCATGTCATCGGCGGGTGAAGGTCGGGTGGGTGCGGTTGCGGGTCAAGAAAAACTCTACCTGCTCATCACTACAACACACGCACAGACTAATTTCCCAGTCTCCTCCCACTATTGTTTATTGCTATGCAGCACTGTTAACATTAGAGGGCGCCCTCTATAGCAGGCCAGAGAGTATCCAATGCACTAGGATTTTGACACGTGGAGCAGAGTTTGCAGCTTTACACCCTCTTTAATAAATATTACAACCAAAGCCTTCCCATGTGTGTGTGGGGCAAGATCTTACAAAAGTTACTCATGAAATTTACAATTTAGAGACTCAGTTTATATCATAGCAGTTCTCTTCGCTGCATCAGATACTTCATACCAACATAGGGTTGCCACCTTTTAACTCTGGGCAGGGGGCGGGGCTGTGATGTAATGGGGCGGGCCTGTGGTAAAGTTGTGACGCCAGGGGCAGGGAGATGACGTGACGATTGCCAGATCACCGCGTCAATCATAGGGAAAGTCTTCCTAACTTGGGAAACCAGGTAGGCAGTTTTGACCCGGACAGCCCTTCAAAAAACCGCACTGTCTAGGTCAAAACTGGACAAGTGGCAACTCTATACCAACAACAACCCAACCTTTACCTCCTCTCCATTCCCTCATACCCCTCACATACCCAGTACTTACCTAAACTACCTTCACTGATGCTCCTCACATACCCAGTACTTACCTACACTACGATCCCTCATACCCCTCACACACCCAACATTTCCCTGCTCTAAATTACCTTGTACTTCTCACATACCTGAACCTTAACCTGCTCTCCATTTCCTCATATTATTTGCACATCTGGCAATAATTCAATATTGTTACTGTTTTAAACTAAACAGAAACCAAATGTACCAAGGTGAACCGGGGTGGGCGGGTTGTATTTCTATAATATTTTACTCTGCTCGTTCCCTCAGTGATTGAAGAAGGGAACTGGCTTTCTCTAGACCAAGACGTGCCGCGACCTGTAGTGGGATTTGATGCTGTCATTTGCTTGGGAAATTCATTTGCTCATCTTCCTGATTTCAAAGGTAACCCCAGAATAATTGAATACTCTGTTACTTTAATACCCCCAATCATTGCACAAAAGGCAATAGATATAGAGTACCCAGCAACTATACAGAGAACTGAATGAAACTGGTTCAAGCAGGACTAGAGTGGCATCTGAGGAGCTTTGACTTGCATTGTACATTTGAAGGAGAAGAAAGACTTTGGGCGGTTGGGAAATGTCTTCAGGGAGTATCTGTGGAGGCTTAAAGAAGGTTAAAGTTGGACGACGTTTGCTGGGGGAGAAGAAATTGCTCATTGTATTGGAGATGTGTCATACGGCAGGAGAGAAATTGGGCTGAATATAGTAGAAAGGCTTAGTATCTTTGGTTATTTGGAGAGGAGATGTCTTGAACTAAATTGGATGATAGAGTTGAGTTACAGTTGAGTTGAGGTTAAATAATATTGTCCTACAGAAGGAGAAGGGTTAAGTTGCATTGCAGATGGGTCTAAAGGGAGAATATCATTGAGGTTGCTTTGGAGGTGAGCTCTTGGGACGAAGAGACATTACGCAGCCTTGCAAGAGTGTCCTACACATTTAGAAAGGTAGTTTAAACTGCATAAGATGGAGAACAAAAAGGCCTCATGAGAACAATGAATAGCAGCGTGTTAAGGTAATTGGAAATTTAACTAGGAAGGCAAATGATTGGTTTAGAAGAAGGAGAGTAGGATTGCAGGTTAGCCAATGCATGAGAAGAACAGGCTGGAGGCTCACTCATTAGAAGATGAATCTACAGACAATCATTAGATTTTGGTGAAAGGCCACAGGCACTTTATTAAAGGTTAACTTCAACTGTGCAATTGATAATTTCATTATGATCATGTTATGGCCTGCTTCTGCCCCTCCCCCAGCAACAGCCCCCTTAGCTGCTGTGGATGCTGGGTATTACTGAGACTTGACCTGTCTCCATGTGTTTCTGGCTTTCCTGATAAACAGGTAGAGAAGATGATGGGAGGTTTAGGCAACAAAGTTGGATCACTGCAGGTTTTATCTACCCCACCCCCACCTAGGGTTGCCACCTTTTCTGGAAAAAAATACCGGCCTTCCTATATATTTATATTTTTTCCCTATTAATAACATTGGGATCAACCATCATTTTTTACGGCCAGGCCAGTAAAAAACCAGCCAGGTGGCAACCCTACCCCCACCCTACACACTCACACACAGACTTTTACTACATTTTGCAGGCGACCAGAGTGACCACCAGCTGGCGCTCCGTAATATCGCAGGTATGGTCCGGCCAGGAGGCATTTTAATCATTGACCATAGAAACTATGACTACATTCTTAGAACAGGCTGTGCCCCCCAGGGCAAAAACATTTATTATAAGGTGAGAGCAGTTCCAGCCAATGACTATATCTGTTACTTTCCGTGAGGTCTGCCCTATCCTTATTTTCTGTCTCTACAGAGTGATCTGACTCAGGATATCAGCACTTCCGTTTTGTTTGTGAATAATAAACCTCACATGGTGACACTGGATTACACAGTACAGGTTCCTACATCAGAGGAGTCACAGCCTGAATTGCGGTACCATTACTTACACACGCTCCTATGTAACACACCTGCAAACCCCCCACATACTGTACTTGTCTGCACCTCTACTAACATAGCTACATATCACTCCATGGGGCAGATTTACTAAAGGGTGAAGTGACTAACGTTAGCGAAAATCCGCGTGACGTAAGAAGGATATAGACTCGGTAATTCGCTCCCTAACGCCTGGCAAAGTTGCGCTCTGGCAAACGAACGTAACTCCGCAAATTCACTAAGATGCAGATTTAACTGAACGTTACCTCTTGTGCCAGACTTGCCTTCACCAGCTCAGACCAGGCGAAGTGCAATAGAGTAGATAGGACTTCCTCAATAAATACTTGAAAATTCTTCTAGGTCCCAAAAAACACCGGCGACTTTTCCTTTTTCAGGGTGATAGGCTGCAAAACAGCAAATTTTTTTTTATTGGGTAACCGGCTTCCCCCCTACATTTCCTAACATATGGCACATAAACTATACAGTGGGCTCATGTGTAGGGCAATATAACAACTTTATTTTATTTTATTAAGGTTCCCTGGACTTGTGTAATGTAATGTATTTGTTGCAACATATACGTCCATTCAACTTTAACTTCCTGCTGTATGTAAATTAGGCAACGCTAGCGCAACTTCGCTTCGCTTGCCGCAGTAATGCTAGCGCTACCCTGGACGTGACTTTGGATTTTATTGAATTAGTGTTGTCCTGGCGAATCTACTCCTGGCGAAGTGTTGCGATGTGAACGAAGCGGCCGCTAGCGCAAATTCGGCACTTAGTGAATCTGCCCTCATGTACTATACATACCTTCCCTGTTGTTTTATATTGTACCCCCATACCCCATGTACTGTATCTTACATACCCCCCACGTAGGTACCTTAGCACTATATTGCGTGTCTTATAACTAGGGATGCACCGAATCCACTATTTGGGATTCGGCTGAATCCCTGAATCCTTGGTGAAAGATAACTCCGAATACTGAACTGAATCCTGATTTGCATATGCAAATTAGGGGAAGGAAAGGAAAAAGTGGAAAAAAATGTTTTGTGACAAAAAGTTTCCCTAGCCGCCCCTAATTTACATATGCAAATTTGGTTCGGCCATTCACAAGGATTCGGCCGATTCCGGATCCTGCTGAAATAGGCTGAATCCCGAACTGAATACTGGATTTGGTGCATCCCTACTTATAACAGTGTCATGGTAATGTTTTCCTTTTGTTTTTTTCCCAGCAAATTCCGCTTGTCCTATTACCCTCACTGCCTTGATTCCTTCACTGGGCTCCTGCGTGAAGCATTTGGGGGGCAATGCGAACACAAGGTGTATGGAGACTTCATGCCATATAACCCTGGCCAGCAGAGGGCCCCCTGTTACTTCATCCATGTGGTCAAAAGAACAGCCTAATCCGGGACACATTCCTTCCTTTCCAGTAGTTTGGCCTATGACTGCGTGGGGTTATACCCATGTTTATAATGGAGGGGTCTGCTGATGTTGGGGTACAGGGGTCATTTATTCAGATCAGGTTGACTCTTATAGGGGAAATGTGTTAGGAAGTTATTGTTATTGTGGCCCCCTGTTACGGGTGGTGGGATTATGGCAATGATTTTGCTCTTCAATCTGTGAAATTGATGTTGCTTTTCTGTATGTACTGAACTTTCCCTGCTCCGAACACGGATTCTCCTTAGAAAACTGTCAGTGATGTTGCCTTATGCCATTCATTGGCTGCCGTTAATTCAAAGGGAACGGCTGCTAATAATAATAATTAGGGTTGCACCTGATCCACTATTTAGGATTTGGCCGAACCCCTGATTCCTTCGCAAAAGATTCGGCTGAATACCGAACGTGAATCCTAATTGGCATTTGCAAATTAGGGTGGGAAGGGTAAAAACATTTTGTACTTCCTTGTTTTGTGACAAAAATCACGCGATTTCCTCCCCGTCCCTAATTTGCATATACAAATTAAGATTCAGGTTTGGTTTGGCCGGGCAGAAGGATTTGTCTGAATCCTGCTGGCCAAATCCTGGATTTGGTGCATCCCTAATAATAATAATAAGTGCATTGGGATTTGTGGAACAGACATTGGAATGAACAGTTGCTTCAGAGTAAGAATTAGATGTGCCCCAATCACCATACAACTTGCTGCTGCATTGCCTATGACTAAGTGCTGGGTAAGCATGAAATGCGTTAGGCTCCATGAGGGGAAATGCTATGTATTTTAATTAGGGATGCACTGAATCCAGGATTCGATTCGTTATTCGGCTAGGATTCGGCTATTTTCAGCAGGATTTGGCCGAATCCTTGAGCCTGGCCGAACCGAACCAGAATCCTTAAAATCATGTGACTTTTCGTCACAAAACATGGAAGTAAAATTTTTTTTACCGCGGCACTATTTTTCCCTCCCCCTCTCTGATTTGCATATGCAAATTAGGATTAGGTTCGGTATTCGGCCGAATCTTTCATGAAAGATTTGGGGTTGTGGCCGAATCCAAAAAAGTGGATTCGGTGCATCCCTAATTTTAATATGATACAGTAAAAAAAAAACTTTTTTATCAGCATGACTATAGAGCTAAAATTCCTTTTTTTTGCAATGTGTTACCTCAGTTTGGTCACTAGAGGTCTCTATCATGCTGTATTCCTAAAAACATTCATTAATATACAGTAATATTAACTAATACGGATCCTGTAATCCATTTTTTTATTTCTTTATTTTTGTGACAAAGTGTAACATGCCAATATATTTATTTTCTGCTAATTATTCAATGAAAGTTTATGGCCTTAAGTTTGAATGAGTCTGGTCAAAGGGGGAGAGGCCAAAAAGCGAGACCTAAAAAAAAAAATGGTGGGATGCTCTGGACTTTTCTAATTACCCCTGGATTTTACTTTGATAATGTGGTACCTTAATATAAGATGTAAATATTGTATGTGGCCTGTACATATGGCTTTGCATAGTGTCAGGGAATAGCCAATCCCCATCAGTATAAAACTACATGTGACTCTAGGGGATATCAGTTGCCCTCAGTCTGTATAACTCTATGTATAAGGCTACAGGGGGGCTTTGGCTATAAATGAGCTCACACACAGGCACACGTGTGGCTTGTATCAATCTGATGTCACGTATGTAACTCTTACACGCTAAACCAAAGATGTACATTTGAAATGCTGAATTTATACGTGTAATTCAAAATAAATGATTACAACAATGTCTCTGTCACCTGCATTTACATTTGATCTGACCCAATCTGCTTTTATTAGTAGATGTCAGTGAAGGCTCATAGACACAAGGATTTCTACAGAACTGGGAACTATAAAAAAAAAAACCATGGGATCTCCTAGTTCATCCTAATCAGAGAGTCCCCAGCTTGGCTTAGTCTTAGCGAGCTGGGCCCCCCCGGCCAAAAGAATCTTTAGAGGGGTCTGGCAGGCTCAAAGCTGCTCCCTTTCACTGCAAAAAATGTTAAAGGGGAACTATCACAAAAATGAAAATTGAATGTAAGCTTCCTGATATTGAAGTAAGAAATTTTCTAAATACAATCAATTAAATATTCTGTATTGTTTCTGAAATAATCAAGTTTATGTTCACTATTCCTCTCTCAGCATCTATTTCTCTTCATTGTCTTCATGCAGCAGTTGGGTGTCAGATATTCATTGACAATTAGATCCAATATATCTTATAGGGGGGCTCCTTTCCTAGCTGATGAATTAGAGCTCACTCAAATAACTGATTCCAGTACAAACAAAATGTAACAAAATAACTGCCTTTTGCACAAATCCTGCATGTAGAGAGACATGATGTCTGGTGATTTTAATAGACTGAGCTCTAATACATCTTCTAGGCAAAAGGAGCCTCCCTATAAGATATATTGGATCTAACTGTCAGTGAATATCTGACACCCAACTGCTGCATGAAAAGAGAATGAAGAGAAACAGATGCTGAGAGAGGAATAGTGAAGATAAACGTGGTTATTTCAGAAACAATACAGAATATTTAATTGATTGTATTTAGAAAGTTTCTTATTTCAGTATGATGAAGCTTATATTCAATTTTCATTTTCGTGATAGTTTCCCTTTGAAGGGATTCTGTCATGATTTTTATGATGATGTTTTTATTTCTAAATGACACTGTTTACACTGCAAATAATTCACTGTACAATATAAAATGTCATTCCTGAACCAGCAAGTGTATTTAGTTGTAATATTGGTGTAAGACGTGCCGGGAGATTCCGGTGTTCTCTTACCTCCTGGCGCGTCTCGGCTAAGAAGTCTGTGCTCAGGCTCGCACTTCCGGACTTTGCAAACACTTTAGCGGCATGACGTCATGAATAGGCGCTGGTTTCGAATTTTGCAACCAAATCAGCTTTAAAGGTCCAGTCCTCCATTTTGTGAGTGCCCAAGCTAGGCTTCAGTTTATCTGTCCTGCTCAAGCATATTTCTGTGTATTCACATCCTGGTTTTGACTTCTACCTGATCTTTTGACTACGATTATTGCCGTCTGCCTTGAACTCTTCGCCTGACTCTGACTACGATTTCTCTTGATCCCTGCCGGTACCTCGTTTACGTTTTTTGGCTACGCACTTCCTTGTTGGCTTCCGCAGCAGAAAGCCCGGGACCCAAAAGGGCATCGGTGAACACCTGTGCATCCAAAAGTACCGTTCACTACACAAGGTTCCTAATAACGAGATCGTTACAATCAGGGGCGATCCTGGCCCTCCGCCCCCTGAGGCAGCAGCAGTTGCTGCTGCCCCCCCTCCCCCAGAAATTCACTCTTAAAGTACCAGGAGCAGCATTTTTGCTGCCCCTGGTACCTAGTGGGGCGCTGCCGCCTGAGGCGGAAGCCTCAACTCGCCTCATTGGCGAAGCACCCCTGGTTACAATTGGTGTGTTGGTGCATCTCAGCTCATTTTGCCTGGTCATGTGATTTCAGAAAGAGCCAGCACTTTAGGATGGAACTGCTTTCTGACCGCCTGTTGTTTCTCTTACTCAATGTAACTGAATGTGTCTCAGTGGGACCTGGATTTTACTATTGAGTGCTGTTCTTAGATCTACCAGGCAGCTGTTATCTTGTGTTAGGGAGCTATTATCCGGTTACCTTCCCATTGTTCTGTTGTTAGGCTGTTGGGGGGGGAGGGGAGTGACATCACTCCAACTTGCAGTACAGCAGTAAAGAGTCATGACTGGGGGCATCTGGGAAATTGACAATATGTCTAGCCCCATGTCAGAATTCAAAATTGAATATAATAAAATCTGTTTGCACTTTTTAAAAATGGATTTCACTGCAGAATCCTGCTGGAGCAGCACTATTAACTGATTTATTTTGAAAAAAAACCACATTTTTTCCCATTAGTGTATCCCTTTAAATGTTAGAGGAAGCAGACCCCAAGTTACAGACCCCTGTTTCCTGGGCCCCCTTTATAGTTACTCCACTGGATCCGGTCTTCCTTTGCAGATCTCAGTCCAAGAGCACCATGATGGCATAGAGATACAAACAGGACCAGTATCAGTAGCTGAGACAGATTAAAAAATTTGTTGCCAGTTTTTGCAGAAAAAATTCCCGGGTTGGCACTGGGATACAAACAGGAAAAGCACCTTAGAATGGGACAGGAATAAAAATAGGACAGGCATCAGTCAGCCCCAGAGTTCCATGCTGGCACAGGGATACAAACAGGACAGGCACCTCCACTTTGGACAGGAATGGAAATAGGACAGGCACCAGACAGTACCAGAGTTCTATGTTGACACTGGGATACAAGTTGGACAAGTAGTACCCCAGATTGATACAGGGATACAAACAGGAGAGATCCAACTGGTCCCAGAGTTCCCATATGGGCAAAGAGATAGAAACAGCACAGGCATGAGGCACCTTCATTTGGGACAGGGGTACTAGCAGTGACTGGGAGTCCCATGTTGGCACAGGGATACAAAACAGGGCAAGTACCCAATATTGGCACAGGTATACAAATAGGACAGTTATTCAGTCAAAGTCTCCCTATGTTGGCACAGGGATATAGACAGGACAGGTCTCACTCAGTCCCCAGTGTCCCATATTGGCACAAGGATACAAACAGGACAGGTCTCACTCAATTCCTGTGTTGGCACTGGGATACAAACACGAAAAGCACCTTAGTATGGGACAGGAATAAAAATAGGACAGGCATAAGTCAGTCCCAGAGTTCCATGCTGGTACAGGAGTACAAACAGGACAGGCACCTCCACTTTGGACAGGAATGCAAACAGGACAGGCACCAGACAGTCCCAGAGTTCCATGTTGACACTGGGATACAAACAGCACAGGCACAAGACCTTCATTTGAGACAGGGGTACTAACAGTGACTGAGAGTCCCATGTTGGCACAGGGATACAAACAGGACAGGTCTCATTCAGTCGAAGACTCCCTATGTGGGCACAGGGATATAGACAGGACTCACTCAGTCTCAGAGCCCCATGTTAACACAGAGATAGAAACAGGGCAAGTTCCCCATATTGGCCCAGGTATGCAAACAGGACAGGTTTCCCCAGACCCCTGGCCGGGGAAGCACAAATAGCAGAGGCTGAACCTGATGGCCACGTGGGGTGAGAGGTGACCCACCTCCTGGGCTGGTTTAGGGCTGTTGTGCTGAGTGGACAGGACTGGCCGGGGTCCTGACCTCGCTCTTTGTGCTGCTGAAGCTTCTAGTGACGGGGAAGAGAGATGAGGATCATAGGGGAAGAGCAGAGAGAGCACAATCCCAATGTGTGGCTCCAATTGGTGAGTAACTACTGACTTCACCCGTCTGTCTGTCCGTCTGTGTTACTGATTAATTCCCAGGTGCAGGTATCACAAGCCCATTGGCTACGTCTCTGTTGCCATTTAACCCTTTCTGTGCTGGTGTTGGAGGCTGAAGGGTCTGTGGTTGGTATTTAGGAACTTGGGAGTTGATGGAAAAGCTGGAGAAACAAACGGTGTCATTAAAGGAAAGGACAAAGGAGGTGAGAGACTGGTTTTCTCATGTGTGACGGTTAATTGGCAGTTTATTGTGCTGAACCAGGGGCGTGACTACAGAGGAAGCAGGGGGGCCCAGGAGGGATAGGGGGGCCCCATGAGGCCCTAATTAATCAGCAATTTCAATATATACATTGGTAAAACAGGACAAACTCTGGATATGTGATATAAGCTGTGGGGCCCAGTAACATCCAGTTACACCACTGTGCTGAGCGGATGAGGGATTAATTGCTTAAAGCTTGAAAACATGGGGAAAATCTGGGGCTGAAATGCAGAGAATAAAGGCAAATTTGAGGGAAAACATAATGTTGCCTTTTTATAGGTCCCTGGTAAGGTGTACCTTGAGTATGGGGGGATATTAGGACCAGAAACATACCTCCCAACTGTCCCTTTTTCAGAGGGACAGTCCCTCTTTTGACAGCTCAACCCGCAGTCCCTCATTTGTACTTGAAAGTCCCTCTTTTCTCTGCACTGAATAGCCAGAAAAAGAAACAAAGTTTCTCACTTAATTGGCTTTTAGCAGAGAGCCCAGAACAGCTAACAGGTGCAAATAAGATACTTTGTAACAATTTTGAGAGACAAAAACACAGTTTAGATAAGGAGAAATATTTTCAAACTTTCATAACCTGCCAAATTTTGTAAAACCAACATGGTAATTAGGGGGTGTGGCCACAGAAAGGGGTGTGGTCAAAAAATTTGCTGCGCTACGTGCGGAAAAAAAAAATTTGTCCCTCTTTTTACTTCCAAAATGTTGGGAGGTATGCCAGAAATATCAAATTTTTTAAAAAATGCTACAAAAAAACACACAAAGACAAATTAAACTCTGAGATCGCTAAGTCTTTATTAAGAAATAACTTACCGAAACGCCGCTTGCGCTCCTCTTCAGAAAAGACGACGATCCATCGTGCGGCACTTGATTTCTCCTCCCTGGCTATCTCCTATACTGAAGGCAGGGAGGAGAAATCAAGCACCGCACGATGGATCGTCGCCTTTTCTGAAGAGGAGCGCAAGCGGCGTTTCGGCAAGTTATTTCTTAATAAAGACTTCGCGATTTCAAAATTTGTCTTTGTGGTTTTTTTTCTTTGTATACGAATTTTAAAAAAAATTATGTTACTGCTCCTTTAATGAGCAGACAAATAAAGGGGATCTTTTTTTTCCCCATAAAACGGATCACCGCACCAGAGGTCACCCCTCTACATCAGAACTTTCATTTGAAGCAAAGTGAGGACAGTGAGGTTGGGGAATGCACTGCCGGGTGATGATTCAGTTAATGACTATAAGAGGGACTTGGATGATTTCTTGGACAGACATAATATCAAATTGTGATACTATAACCGACCGTTAGTTACTGATGTTGCTGACGGCGGCAGATACAATGATGACAGTTTGAATTTTATGGACTCTTGTCTTTTTCATCCCAAATAACCTTTATATTGAAGACTGTTGCTCATAACAAGGTTCCAGATACATGAAATTACGTTTTTACTACTCGTCTCACCCTATTTTACCCTCAAGTCATTCCCCACGAATCTCACCCTAACTAGAATTAATGGGCCATCCCAGCAACTGCTCTGGGTTGTCTCTAGGGAGGGAAAGCCCATAGTCTGGGGGGCAGTGCTGTATATCATTGATTTGGTGGGTTTCATTTTTATGCCTTATAGACAGAAGGGGTGAAATGGATATGTGGCTTGACCAGAGGTCTTGTTACAGCCCCTTTAGAGCAGCAGAGAAGCTTTGGGTCCTGCCTCATCAGGGGGTACAGGGCTATGGTAGGCTGGGCCCAGAGACAGATTTGGGGAAATATGTACTTGTTCTACTAAATACTCCTGTAAGTCGTACTTGGAAGCCAATTAAAGCAAGATTTAGGATGAATTTGTCTTTGATATGTTTGATATTCTTGGACCTATAGCTGATATTTCCTTAAAGGAAAAGGAAAGGCTAAAACTAAGTAAGCTTTATCAGAAAGGTCTATATAAATACACCAGTAACCCTCAAAGTAATGCTGCTCTGAGTCCTCTGTC
Organism: Xenopus laevis; assembly: GCF_017654675.1. Classification (NCBI taxonomy): domain Eukaryota; kingdom Metazoa; phylum Chordata; class Amphibia; order Anura; family Pipidae; genus Xenopus; species Xenopus laevis. The sequence continues at coordinate 6,018,357 of NC_054380.1, forward strand.
AAAAGAAACATCACATTTCTTTCCTTCTATTGTGTACTCATGGGCTTCTGTATCAGACTAACTGTTTTCAGCCTAAACCCTTTGCCCCGGGCTTGCACATGCTCAGTTTGCTTCTCTTCCCACCTCCCTTCTCTGCTGTAATCTGAGCCCAGAGCTATAAGTGAGCAGGGAGAGACTCAGGCAGGAAGTGATATCACAGCAAGCTAATATGGCAGCTGCTATCCTAAACAAACAGAGAACTTCTTGACCTGATAACTCAGGTATGGTAAAACATTCTACAGAATAAATATAGCGTTCTAGCTTACACTATTGCAGCTAATCTATTGGCAATAATATGCCTCCGTAGCTTTCCTTCTCCTTTAAGCCTTCTTTAAACCTTGTTATGAGCTAAGGGGGCCAAATATTGGTCCTCAAACAGAGGCTTGACCTGAATAAGTTTGGCAACCATTTATTTTTTTAGACAATGGCTCTGGAAACCCGGGATGAACATTTTAAACTGTGTCTTCCAGTCTCGTTCAAACCACTGACTGGTTACTAGGGTAAATTAGACCCTAACAACCAAGTCTTGCTCCTGTATAATAAACAAAATCTCCTAAAGTGCTGTGTTACAAATGTCTGAGCCAATTGCCTCTCTGATTTGGATTCCCTCATCCTCCCAGTTCCAAATAATATTATATTGTAGAAGTTCAAGAGTTTCCCAGGCTGGGCAGGAGGGGCCACATCAGACCATGTTAAAGGGATACTGTCATGGGAAAACATGTTTTTTGCAAACCACATCAGTTAATAGTGCTACTCCAGCAGAATTCTGCACTGAAATCCATTTTTCAAAAAAGCAAACAGATTTTTTTGTATTTAATTTTGAAATCTGACATGGGCTAGACATATTGTCAGTTTCCCAGCTGCCCCCAGTCATGTGACTTGTGCTCTGATAAACTTAAGTCACTCTTTACTGCTGTACTGCAAGTTGGAGTGATATCACCCCCTCCCAGCAGCCTAACAACAGAATAATGGGAAAGTAACCAGATAGCAGATCCGTAACACAAGATAACAGCTCCCTGGTAGATCTAAGAACAGCACTCAATAGTAAAATCCAGGTCCCACTGCGACACATTCAGTTACATTGAGTAGGAGAAACAACAGCCTGCCAGAAAGCAGTTCCATCCTAAAGTGCTGGCTCTTTCTGAAATCACATGACCAGGCAAAATGAGCTGAGATGCACCTACACACCAATATTACAACTAAATACACTTGCTGGTTCAGGAATGACATTTTATATTGTAGAGTAAATTATTTGCAGTGTAAACAGTGTCATTTAGAAATAAAAACTACATCATAAAAATCGTGACAGAATCCCTTTAAGGCCACCTAAGGTTTATTAAGCCATTCCTTGGCCACCTCACATTCTACTCTCCACCCTGTCCTTCTAGACCCATCCCCTGAGAGGGAAATACAATATAACACTGCCCTCAGGCCCAGGATACGATGATATCACTTTGTTCAGTGCGGAGCAGGTCCAGGTTATTCTGGCAGAGAGAAATGGCTGAAATTGCTATTGGAGAATAATTTGTTTATGATTACAATAAAATAATACAAAATGTAAATAATGATATACACTAGATACTTAATTACCTTTGTTTTTTCGGTCTAATCCCCGGGGTATCACAAGTGCAGCAGGTCACTTCATTATGTTTCATTATAAGAAGGCTGTTCAGTCTATGAGTCCAAATGATGACAGGTAGGATAACTACGGTCACTTGGGGCTGTCATCTTTTGGCTTTTGAAAAGCTGAGCAGGGAGGTAGATAGTGATGTCATCAGGTGTGCGACTGTGATGTCACATGGCGCAATGCGTGATGTCAGGGGGATCATTGATGATGTGATGATTGGTGCATGGTTGATTTGAAAACTGAGCTGTCCAGGTCCAAATTGGACTGGTGGCAACCTTCTTCTTTCTCTACTACACGTCCATGCCTGTTGGGTGTTTCTTATAAAGTGCAATTAATAATACACCATAAAACCATCATGGCTCCACCCTATGGAATTTTCCTTTTACCTTCCTGCTCCTCGTGCGTGAGATCTGAGCTGAGATGGAAACCTCGTCAATGGCACACATTCCATTCATAATATTAATTATGTCCCACCACAGGTTACCTAAGGGGACCCTCCTAAGGAGCTGGCTCACCAAGTCCCGTCCCCGGCTGCTTCTGTTCATCACTGGTTTAAAGAGACCTCAGGTCACTGTGATGAGGAGGAAGAGGATGAAACGCACCAAAATAGCAAAGGCCACGTAAGCGGTAAATAGAAGTGTAGAAGGGGTAGAAATGGCAGAATACAGGGAAGAGCATAGAAATAAAAGTGGAAACTGGAAAGGTAAGAGAAACTGATAATATAGAGAGATGATGAGCAGAAGAAAGAAAAATGGGTAAAAAATTATAAATGTTCATATGGTAATTTGGGAAGAGCGGAGAGAAAAAATAAAAGAGAAAAACACTAGAAAAAAGGATTTTAAAAAATGTGACAATGCTGGAAAAGGAGAACAATGTGGTGAGAATGTTGGACAAAGGACTGAACAATGAGAAGAGAAGTGGAAACAAGAGAAACAATTTAAAAATAAGCAAAAGTGAAAGAACAGAAAGAAGAGAAAAGCTGGAATGGGATTCCCATGGTAACTTGGGATTCACACTGGCTCAATAGTGGGGAGTTGTTGTAGCCAGCAGTGTATGTATTTGTAGAATATACAGAAATATATAGAAATAGAATAGAAAGAAGATTCTGGTTTTGGAAGAAGTTTATAAAAAAAAGGACTGGCCCCCTAATATTGAAAATACAATATGTGACAGCCCCCCTCTAGATGATAAACAGCTCTGCTCAAACATAAGGTCCACTTCCCCTTGAGGCATTTGGGTTGGGTTAAAGAGCATGAAAAAGCAAAAAAAATAAAACCCTATTTTTACTTTCTTTAATGAAAATAAAAAACTATCTCCAATATACTTTAATTAAAAAATGTGTACCGTTTTTATAAGAAACCTGACTGTATGCAGTGAAATTCTCCCTTCATTTACTGCTGTGGATAGGAATTGTCAGACGGTCCCTAACTGCTGAGCAGGGAAACAATAATACTTATGTACAGCAGGGGGAGCCCCCCTCAGACCACACTGAGCATGTGCACAGTCTTGGTCTTGCAAAGATGTTTAACAAAGTTACAAGATGGTGACCCCCTGTAGCCAACTTTGAAAGCATAAATCATTTGTTTGATTAGGCTTGTGGTGCAGTAAGTTCATGTGTATTTTAAGTATACACAATACAGCATTTCTAGCCTTATACGATTTTAGACTTTACTTCCCCTTTAAACATTGACATTGTCCTTCCTGCCCCACTTTGCTCACTACAAGTCCATGCTATACATACAGTATATAACCTTGTGTTACTTATATACTATACATCACTGAGCCCATTCCCATAAGGCCACGTACACGAGACTCTCTGACCCACTCAGCACCTCATCCTTTTCCATCACTTTGTGCAATGAAACCACATTCTGTACAGTTCATGCCAACAAGCAACTGATACCAGAAACTTCACTCATTGAAGGGGAAGCAAAGAGAGAGAGATCAGAGAAGGAAGGAAAACAATGGAGAGAGAACAGATGACATGGGAGAGAGAGAAAGGAGATGGAGCACAGAAGTAAAGAAGAAGGAGAAAAGAGAAATATAAGAAAAGTTTGGGAGAGGAAAAGGTGACAGAAAAGGTGCCGGATTCTCAGTACAAACCAGGATGGAAGAAAAAATCTGCATTGCTTCTGAAATAATCAAGTTTATCTTCACTATCCCTCTCTCAGCATCTGTTTCTCTTCATTGTCTCTTCATGCAGCAGTTGGGTGTCAGATATTTATTGACAGTTAGATCCAATATATCTTATAGGGGGGCTCCTTTTGCCTAGAAGATTTATTAGAGGTCACTCTATTAAAATCACCAGACATCATGTCTCTCTACATGCAGAATTTGTGCAAAAGGCAGTTATTTTGTTAGATTTTGTTTGTACTGGAATCAGTTATTTGAATGAGCTCTAATACATCTTGATTTCGACCATTTCGCCATCTAAAACCTGCCAAATTGCTGTTTTAGCCTATGGGGGACCTCCTAGAACCTATTTGGAGTCAATTGGTGGACTTTGAAAAATCCACCAATTGAATACGATGTTACTTCGATTCAAATTCGAACGAAAACGGCCTATTATCCTGAAAAAAAACCCCTTCGATTTAAATAAATATCAGTTGGTCTTTTTTTATTTGAATTTTGAAGGGTTTTTTTTATTTGAAATTCAACCCTTGATAAATCTGACCCTAAGTGGCAAATTCATCAAGGGTCGAATTTCGAGGGGTTAAATCCCTCGAAATTCGACTGGGGAATAGAATCGAATAGAATCGAATAGGCAATTTGGGCGAATTTACGCGCTGGCGAATAGTCGAATTGGCGAATATTCGTCAGGCGAATAGGCGCTCGATCGAAGGATTTTCATTCGATCGAATGCCTTTTTATTCGATCAAAAACTTGGAAAACAAGCCTATGGGACTTTCCCATAGGCTTTTAAAGCAATTCGGTAGGTTTTAGGTGGTGAAGTAGGCAGTCGAATTATTTTTAAAAGAGACAGTACTTCGACTATCGAATGGGCGAATAGTCGCAGCGTTTTTGTGCTCGATCTATTCGAATCATTCTACTCAGGCGAATTTACGCCAATTCGATAGTCGAGGAGCACAAAAATTCAAAGTTTTTTTACTTCGAATCCTTCACTCGAAGTTAGTGAATCGGCCCCTAAGTGTACAGTTAGGTAGAAAACAAAATGATGTCCCACAACATAGGGCACATAGAGACCACTCATTCTGGGCATTGTTGGGACATGACTGATACCCTTCTGCCTGGACATTGTCAGTAGAGAAGATGTAGGTGCCCTTCACACTAGGCATTGAGAGACTGGCAGTTGTGGGTAGAGAACCAATACCTGTCACACTGGGAATTGTGGGTAAAGCACAGACAGATTCCTCACTTTGAGCATTGTGGGCAAAGGACAAACAGGGAGACAAAAGTGGAGAGAGACCATTTTCGGAGTAACATATTCACAAATAGAAATCCGCCAAAATCTAAATTCTGAATCAACTGCCACTTTTCACAAATTTAGAAGGGATGCGCCGAATCCAGGATTCACATATGCAAATGTGGGGTGGGGAGGGACCTTGCGTGACTTTTTCTCACAAAACAAGGAAGTCAAAAATGGTTTCCCCTTTCCACACCAAATTTGCATATGCAAATGAGGGTTCGGATTGGGTTCGGCCGAATCTTTCGCGAAGTGTAAAAAGTGTATTTTATACAATTTGATATATCAATAGCTTTTAACACACACTTCCATTATTTTACTAGTTTTAGCTTAATTAATGAGGAAAAGGAAAAGTAAAGCCTCCCAGGCTTTTTTTTTAGTTTTAGCAGCAATTAGACACTTCACTTAAGATAATAAAACATATTTCTGATACAAATCCCTATGGGATCCATTATCCGGAAACCCATTATCCAGAAAACTCAATTACAGAAAGGCCGTCTCCCATAGACTCCATTATAATCAATTTTTTTTTTTAAATGATTTCCTTTTTCTGTGTAATAATAAAACAGTGGCTTGTACTTGCTCCCAACTAAGATATAATTCAATAGAGGAGTAATTGTAAGAACTGGTCAGACGCAGGTCAACTGCTGCAAATCAAGGGTGCCTTTATTAACACACACACACTACGGGGCAGATTTATCAAGGGTCGAATTTCGAAGTTAAAAATACTTCGAAATTCGACCATCGAATTAAAATACTTCGAATTCAAACTTTTTTTCACCTAATTTGGCTATTCTGCGGTCGAAGTAAAATCAAACGATCGAACGATTAAATCGTTCGAATCAAATGATTCAAAGGATTTTAGCGATTGATCGAACGATTTTACTTCGACTTCAAAAAACGTAGAAAACTGCTCTAGAAGGTCCCCTTAGCACTTTTTCAGGTTTAATTTGGCAAAGTATTGAAATCAAAGTTTTTTTAAAAGGACAATACTTAGATTACCGAATGGTCGAATATTCAAAGTATTTTACTTCGAATCGAAGTCGTAGTATCCTATTCGATGGTCGAAGTATCCAAAAAATTACTTCAAATTTAGAATTTTTTTACTTTGAAAATTCCCTCAAATTCACTTTGACCCTTGATAAATCTGCCCCTACATGTTTCGAGCACAAGCTCTTCTTCAAGTGTAACCAAATCCACATTGGAACAAACGATTTAATTAAATAGGTCCTCACACCAATTAGTGATGTCAGGTGGCCACTGCTCTGGGGAGACATATTTTCTAAAGCCTAGCCGCCCATTAAAAGCAAGAGAGATTTCAGAAAGTTCATTTAAGTCCAATAGTGTAAATCCCAATGCGAGATAATTCGCGTTAGTCCTTATAGAAGGATATAGTCCATAGAAAAAAAAACAGAGTAATGTCTCTTTGTAAGTGAACACATGAAAAGGACAACTTACCCTGGCACTGCCTAGAGCCATTTATTGCCAGAACAATTCTTTTAAGCAACTGCAAGCTGCTCATTATAATTGAAGAGATTACTCTTACCCTTAAGTGGTTTATCATATTCAAGGGGAAATCCATTTCAGGTATTTTCACTGTTTTCTAAAGCAGCTCCACTATCTAAACCAATGATCCCCAACCAGTAGCTCGTGAGTAACATGTTACTCTCCAACCCCTTGGATGTTGCTCCCAGTGGCCTCAAAGTAGGCGATTATTTTTAAATTTCAGGCTTGGAGGCAAGATTTGGTTGTATAAAAACTAAGTATACTGCCTTACAAAGCCTCAGTGTAGGCTGCCAATCCTTATAGAGGCTACCAAATGGCCAATCACAGTACTTATATGGTACCCCAAGAATATTTTTCATGCTTGTGTTGCTCCCCAACTCCTTTTACTTCTAAATGTTGCTCATGGATTCATAAGGTTGGGGATCCCTGACCTAGAGAAAGTTTAAACAAGGGACCCAAACTGACACATCTGTCTCACAACATTTTAATACACTAAAACACAACCAAGCACAATAAAAGTGGCAAGTGTTGGAGGTAGTCCGAAGGCCACATAGAGGTGGGAACATGACAAGTAACTTCTCCCTACATTGTTAGTGTAGTACAGTTACATACATGACTCACTGCAGCATTATTTATAACAATTACCAGTTCATACTGTAAATCAGTGATCCCCAACCAGTAGCTCATGAACAACATGTTGCTCTCCAACCCCTTGGATGTTGCTCCCATGGCCTCAAAGCAGGAGCTTATTTTTGAATTCCAGGCTTGGAGGTGAGTTTTGGTTGTATAAAAACCAGCTGTACTGCCAAACAGAGCCTCAATGTAGGTTGACAATCCACATAGGAGCTACCAAATGGCCAATCACAGCACAGCATTTGGCAGCCCAAGAACAATTTTCATACTAGTGTTGCTCCCCAACTCCTTTTTCTTCTGAATGTTGCTCACAGGTGAAAAAGGTTAGGGATCCCCGATGTAAATGATTCCCATTGTCTCCAGTTCTACCACGGACATCCAGGTACAGATGGAGCAGCTTTATGTACAAGTCAGATGGTATGGAATATGAATATGAATATAAATGAAAGGAAAGGGCGAGGGCTGCAGCTTGTTGGCAACATGGACTGAAAGCTGTTGCACAAGAGTTTAGTGACTGGGATGTGACTGGGATGGAGGGGCTACTGGTTCTTTGCTCCAGGTGACTCTGCTCTCAGAACAACATTTCTCTTTGTAGTGTGAGATCTCGGTCCCCCCACGGCAGCGAGGAGGTTCTGGCAAGACCCCGGGGAGATTCCTGTGGCTGGCACACATGGAGAAGAGAAAACTGAATTAAATAGAAAATCTGAAGTTTGGACTCTTCTGTACCCCCAGCCTGTGTATGAGCTCTGAATAATACATTAATATTGTCTGTACACATTGTCTGAGCTGCGTCTTTTTTTATTGCACTGATGGGAACCGACCTCACGGGACACACATAGCAGGACAGCCATTGGACAATACATATATACACAAAGGCTGCTGGTTGGCTCGGGGAAATCAAGCCAAACATTGGCAGGAGGTACAATGACATGGGATAGTGGGAATGAGAAATGTGGGTAGAAATAGTTCTCAAGATAGAAAATTGAAAGGAGACATATAGGATAAGTGACAAGGCAATAAAAAACACAATATGGCGCTGGTCTCACTTTGGGCTAAAATATAATGGCCCCTTAGATCTGCTACAGTCGCTGTCCAGGTTCAGATGAGCGGTGGGTGTGTCCTAACGGTCCCTGCCAGAAGCACAGTAGAAGAGGGAGAGCCAATCACAGCCCTGCAGTCACACAAGCAAAGTCAGGCTTCAGTTCCCTATCAGGTCAGCCTAGCAGCTGATTGGCTTCTGTCATACAGTGCCCAATGCTGAGTGACGCCTGGGAAAGGAGGCTGCCGGCAGTGGAACAGATGGGCAGGACTAGTAAGGTTTTTGCAGAAGTTTTCAATGAATCAACGCAAACAGGCCCGGACTGGCAACCTGTGGGTTCTGGCAAATGCCAGAGGGGCTGCTGTATGGTTCCATAGAATGTTATCATATAGTGGGCTGGTAGGGGCTGTTTGGGCCTCTGTGAACTTGGAATGGCAGGGCCTATTTTGACTCCCAGTCCAGGCCTGAATCCAAAACATAATTTTTTTCAGCACTTTCCCGTGTAGCACAACGTGTGCTTAAAGCTTCAATATGGAACACGGCAAAAGGCAAATAAAGGGAAAAACTCACAACTAATGGGAAATACAAGAAGGAAGCAGAGATTGGAGAAAGGTGGGATTGGAAGGACTACCATCATGGAACTGGGGGCTAGTGAATGGAAGTGGCCAGCACAGAATGGTGGGGATTGGGGGAAAACTGGGCAAGGTCACTAGTGAACAGGGAGTGAGAATACAGACAAATGGGGGCATTACTGGTGAATCGGAGGGCCAGTGCTGAGTGGGATAGAATGAGATTTTACCAGTAAATGGGTGGAGTTAAAAGAGACAAGTGAAAGTTGTTATAGTTATACAGGAGCAGTGACCAGCTCCATATTGTAGCTCCCACCCTTTCCAGCTATAGTCAGGTGATCCCAGTGGTGGCCAATAAAAGGGCAACCAGTTTGGTGTTATAAACTTAAAGCAAGTTGCAGGTAAAACTTAGTCCCTGTGTAAAAGGTATAATGAAGTGGTGAGACCAACTTTCCCTTGTTTGTTATATTTTGTACATCTAGGTTAGTTCTCTGCTGACAAGAATAGGAATTCCCTAAATTGCATGAACAATCCCAAAGACTCCCAACACACCAAGAATTATCATTCCAGATCAGCATTTATTAAAGAAATCAATGTAAAGTGCATAAACTAATTCTCAGTGCATTATTATTATTTATATTATATATTAAAAAAACAGCCCAAAAAGAACACATGGACAGACAAGCCATTGCCCAGCGGCAGGAATGGGTGACACAGTGTTTGGGCAGCAGAACATAAGAGTTCACATGAGCCTGGGGCCATATCTTGGGAAATACATCAATAAACCACAGAGAATTAAATTTGCCAATTGCTTAGAAGAATGCAGTTATGTTACAAGGTCTCCAACGAGAATAACTGATTATATGATGTTCACCCATACAAACCGTCTCTCTTTGATTCTTTATATTTACTGTGTATATTGCTCTGTGGGGGTTTAAGGAAATAAAATGGAAAACCCATTTAAATTAGGGCTAGAGCACAGAGTAGAGTCCTGCAGCAGGTCGGGCACCCACAAAAACCTGCGGTACCCTGCGGGTTGAAGTTCCGGGTGCGGGTATAGACGCAGGTCGACTGTTCTGCGGGTCTTCTCAATATCGATTTTTTACTCCTTTTTTCTTATCATGCCTACCTCTGATGATGTCACTTCCGGTTTACAATGACAGCACTTCCTGATTCTTGATAGTCAGAGGGTCGCGGGTCCGGATAAGGGACTTGCGGGTCGGGTAGCGGGTCCAAGCAGATAAGAATGCGGATTGCAGTTGCGGATCCTGGTTCCAAAAAATGGACCCGTGCAGGACTCTAGCAGAGAGGGGTGCAAAAATCAGGCTCATAGAGAGACATGGAGGCTGTGGATGTTGATTGATACACTTTGTACTCTGCCCTGCCTTTCCTTGCCGGGAAATTTTGGGCATCTTGGCACAGAGTATGTTTCCCAGGTGGCAATTGGCATGTTAGCTGCTGGGAAAGCATTGGAGATTTGTCGCCCCCGCAAGTGGTGATTAATCAAACTGCAAATAATCTCATGTCTCACTGCTTCTTATTCATCACATAATGACTGACAGGCAGTAAACAGAAAGATGGAAGTCGTCGTCCTGCTCTTTCCATATAAAACTGGGGCCATATTGGACTCTCTTTGGTCAACTCCTTGAATAATTACATACAACTCTTTGCTTTCTTTGTTCGGCTTTGGCCACCCTGTTCTCTCCCTGTAAACTGGGGACCCCTGCACTGTCCTATCTCTCTGTATGACTAGCCCCCCAAACTCTTCATGTACAGACCAGTTACAGCTGGGGTATATCAGTATTAACCAAGTAATGGTTTTCTGGAACGAGGAAAAGGTCTTTATAAGGCACTGAAGCTTCCCAGTATGGATCCAGCTAGAAAGTATCAGTTGTTCTGGGCAATGGACTTTACCGGGCATGACTTCTTCTCAGTCCAGAGCTAGAGAGGATCAGTTACTATCGGGCAAGGGACACAACAGGTGACTCAGGAGCGGAGTACTGCTTGCGGATACGTTCATAGCGCTGTAATTCACTGACAGACACAGATGGCTGCAGGCGATTGGCTGCCTGAAGAAAATGCTCCATTTTGACCACCAGTTCCGGGGGCTGTTCCTGGTGTCCTGAAATAAGAGGGTAAAAGCCATAATCTAGGGTTAAAGCTACAAGGAGAAAATAAAGGTCTCACAGGCAGCACTGTTCCTGAATCCCCACTCACACTCAGCATTGCTCCAATCACCCTCTCACAAAGAACAACTTCCACTCTCCTCAACCCACAAAATCAAGAGCATCTTGGCAGTTTTGTACCCACCATCTTCCAGTTGCCGTACCCCCTCTTTAATTGCACTCATCATGGCGTCTGCACAGAGGGAGTACAAATCGGCCCCAGTAAGTGCAGCTGGGCAATGCTCAATCACAACAGACAGGTCCACTGTGGGGTGAAGGGAGAACCTAGACAGAGAAAGATACAGCCCTTACTCCTCAGTCTCCTAATGGAACCGCCAAGAAAATGTATATGCTCCACAGGCAAGGGAACACTCAAATGCCACTTTAGCGGGCAGTTACCCAACCCTATTTGGTCATTGGAGGGTTTATTTTGCAATTGTCTAATATTTTCCAATATCAACTGGAGAAATTTCACTCTGCCAATATATCCCCCAAGCTATTTATATAGCACAACGATAAAGATTATCCAAACTTTACAATGGGTCGAAACCCAAATGTGTTTGAGAAATGGCACCTACTGACAGGAACAGGATGGGCCACATATCAGCTCACTTGGGACAAGGTCACAACATTGTGATTATA